>NW_006408593.1:2141507-2149677 GCF_000296735.1 Chrysochloris asiatica | reverse complement strand
TTTTTCTTTCTCATTGGTGTCATTGCATCTTAGACAATTTCTTTCAATATGTTTGGCTTTTGATTATATGCTATCTCTTGAAATGATTGAACATCAACCATTTTTTTTTGACACAGTAACTCTGTGTATTCCTTTGACCCCTTTTGATGTTTTATGCATCCTTCAGTATTTTTTTCCCCTTGGATTCTTTAATTTTTCCGGTTTATTGTTTATTTTTTTTCTTCAATTCTTTCTGTGCATGAACAATGATCAATAACTCAATATTTGGGGTCAAAACCATTCAAACTTTGTAAATTGGTCTATTTAACTTTAGCAAAGTCATTTATCTTTTTTATACAGATGCATTTTTAAAAAGCATCATAGAATTTGCCATGTTGTATGATTATGTTATGTATTTGTGCTTTTTTGGTTTGCCTTTCCCACTAAAAAGTGGCTTTAATAGACATTTAAAAGAGTTTTTAAGACCTGATTCATTTTAGGGCAAAAATATTCTATCTTAGGGAACACCTTTTTTCTTTTTAATTTTTAATTTTGAGCTGAGTGAAGGCTAATATACAACATCATTAGCTTTACTTTCAACCAATCATACATTTTGTTTCATCTAAATGATTACAATCTCCTGCCTGCAACAGCAATTATCCTGCTTCCTGCCTGTGGCTTCCCATTTATATCTTATTTTTCACAAATCAACAAAGCAAAAGTATTTGATGTATGCATACAAAACAAAAAAATATATATTAATTTAACTGTTCAAAGGACACATTTTACAAGCCAGCCTCCTGCCTGCAGACACACCATGAACCTAGAGTGTGCAGCTGCTCTCTATCTCCATTCCGTCGCCTCTGCCACCATCTCTGCTGTTGTCAATTTCCTAGGTAGGACCTCATGGTCTACTCATACTTTTCCTTCTTGATGGTCCTGGGATCCATTGCTCCTGAAATGAAAGATTAACTACTCCCCTCTTTTAGTTACACACAGTCTACAATTACAGTTTTGAAAATCGCAAGTAATTCTATTAATAATTTCTAACAATTGAATCATAAAATCCTATCACCATCAACCCTATCCCCTTTCACCAAATCCATCTGGACAAAAAGAAAACTGTTCAGTGGGGATTCTACATTACCCCCCTCATTCTGAAACTAAGCACACTCATGAAAGCTGGTTAGCCAGCCACTTAGTGACTTAATGCCCACTCCACCCCCATTTTTGATAGCCAATGTCTCAATTGCCCACCCCTATCAATGCACTTGCTTGCTGAAAGTGAAGAGGACTTAAAATATTTACGGATGAAGGATTTTTTGTTTTCTTTACGTTGGATTACATCTCAACGTAAAGAAAACAAAAGTCCTCACCACAGGACCAATAAACAACATTATCAATGGAGAAAAGATTGAAGTTGTCAAGGACTTCATTCTTCTTGGATCAACTATTAACACTCACAGAAGTAGCAGTCAAGCATTCGAACAGTGTATTGCATTATGCAAATCTGCTGCACAAGACCTTTTGAAAGTGTTGGAGAGCAAAGATATTAGCTTGAATACTAAGATACACCTGACCCAAGCCATGGTATTTTCAATAACCTCATATGCATGCTAAAGCTGGACAGTGAACAAGGAAAACCATAGAAGAATTGATACTTTTGTGTTATGGTGTTGGATGAGAATATTGAAAGTGCATGGGCTGCCAAAAGAACCAATAGATCATTTTGGAAGAAGTACAACCAGAGTGCTCCTTGGGGGCCAAGATGGCCAAACTTCATCTCTCATACTTCAGACATGTTGTCAGAAGGGACCAGTCACTGGAAAAGGACATCATGTTTGGTAAGGTGGAAGGTCAGAGAAAAAGGGGAAGACCCCCAACGAGATGGACTGACCAAGTGGCAGCATCGATGGACTCAAGCATGACAACAGTAATGAGGTTGGCCCAGGATCGGGCAGTGTTTCATTCTGCTGTGCATAAGGGCACTGTGAGTCGGTACCAAGTCGATGGCACCTAACAACAACAACAGCAATGAACTGCAGATTCCAGGTGTGGCACTGTGGGTTAATGAGTGAGATTGCAAAGCCATTTTAACTGCAAGATTGGCAGTTCAAGCTCACAAGTCGCTCCTCAGAAACCCTATACCAGGCCGCTATCATTTGGAACTGAATGGCACTTAAAAACAACAATCAGCACTGAGAAAATAAGCTTGATCCTTGATATGAAGAATTTCCTTCCATTTTGGTTGAAAGTTTGAGCAACTGCAATCATGAGAAAAAGTCCAGTTCATCAAGGTGTAGCAATTTATACTTGCTCACAGTATCAAGCGTCTTCATTTCATCTGATTGAGTTTTGGTCAGCTAGCCATCCAAGCTAGGTCAATGGGTACAAGCTGCAAGTTTGGAAGTTAACACATGCCTCCCCACACTTTAAGATGGATTCTCTTCCCTAAAACTAAAAACTTACTCATTCTTGTAGCACTAGTAACAATGTTCACTTTGATAATCATAAAAGTGTGTTCAACAGACTCATCAAGAGATGCTTCTGCAAGTACAGTAGCTGCATGATGGAACTCATTCTAACTGTCACAGACTGAGATCATATTCCACAGTCATTAACTGAGCAGAATAGTATTGGAACTGCCATGTTACAATATGTACCTGGGGACTGTCTAACACACATAACACACATACACACATCATCCCACACACAATCACAGCATACTTTGTTAGATCTTGCTTCACCAGTGTCTAAAATGCTGTCTATCATGTATCGCTCATCCTGTATATGCATTTGTTAAATAATTGATAAGATGGATAGCTTTTAAGGTATTAACACACTTAACCTGAGCTAAGGCTTTTGGTAGAACAGGACAAAAACTGAATAGGTGCATTTAACTATTTGGAGGGCATTGATTTAGAAGGCTGATGGAGTTGCTTGGATGAGATTACAAGTGGTAGAACTAGAAGAGACCATCAAAAGCTAGTGGGTCAGAGTTTTAACCCAACAACTAGGAATAATTAACAAAATAATAGTCTATATTTTGAAGTACTGAAAATGTTCACATGTATTATTTTTTTAATTTCTTAGGAACATTATCTTTTCACATTATATTATCTCTGAATTGGTACGTCTCTTTGCATATGCCTTAACCTTCATTTTGTGGTTAGTATTTTCCATACTATATAGTTCAGGTTTTGTGTCAACTTGACTGGATCTGGATTCTGAGAAGTTTAGCAGTTAAGACATAGTACTCCCACATGATGAGAACTAATATAATTTAATCAGTTACATGATGAGATATGCAATGAGTATCCAATCAATTGCAAAGATGTTTCCTTAGGGGCGTGGTCTGTTTATTACATATTGTATACTCAGGAAAAACTAGCTTGCTTTTGGCTAGATTTAGATTCTGCATCTGGCATCTAATCTGAACTCAGGTTCTTTGAACTCAGTCTAACAGGCTAGGAGTCATCACCAGCCTGCCATCTTACCTGCTGATCTTGGATTCATTTGCCTCTGCAGTCAGAAGAATGCCATCTTTGTTTCATTAGTTGCAGCAAGACTTGAAATTAGTCCACCTGTAAAACTGAGTGTGCTATTTCCTTGATATAAACCTCTGTGCTTTATATCAATATGTGTCTGTTGTTGTTAGGTGTCGTCCAGTTGGTTTCAACTCATAGCAACACTCTGCAAAACAGAATGAAACGCTGACAAGTCTTGCACCACCCAAACAACTGTTATGTTTAAACCCATTGTTGTGTTGCAACATCAATCCATCTTATTGGAGGATTTTTTTTTTCCATTGACCCTCCATTTCTGAAATCATGTTTCTTTCTGCAGGGACTGATCAGTCCTGATATTAATGAAATTACTAACATAATTTTAAATACACTGACATGGTTAACATAAAGGGTAATTCTTAGCAGCACTCTAAGAAACTTGCATTACCACTCATCTGTGTGTCACACTGTGGTGGCTTGCATGTTGCTGTGATTCTGGTAGCTATGCCATGGGTGTTTTGAAATCCAGCAGGGTCCACCATGATGGACAGATTTCAGTGAGCTTTCAGAAGAAGACAGACTAGAAAGATGGAGAGATGGACTACTTCAGAATATTTACTCACTGAAAACCTGATGAATAACAGTGGAATACTGTCTGAACCAGGTTTTGAATAATGAAACATGATGAAGTACACCAGAATACTGACTGATAATAGTGCCAGAAGATGAGCCCCTTAGGTTTAAAGGCACTCAAAATTCGACATGGGGAAGAGTTGTCTTCTCAAATAGAGTTGATGTTGATGACACAAATGGAATAAGCCCTTGAAACCTTCATTTGCTGATGGAGCACAACTCAAAATGAAGATAAACAGCTGTAAACCTCCATAAAGAATCCGAATATGGAATTTATGAAGTATGAACCTAAGAAAAATGGAAATTGTAAAATATGAAATGGAATGTATAAACATTGATATCCTAGGAATTAATGAGCTGAAATGGACTGGTATTGGCCATTTAGAATCTGACAGTCACATGGTTTACTGTGCAGGAAATGACAAATTGAAGAAGAATGGTGTCACATTCATCATCAAAAAGAACATAGCAAGATCTATCTAGAAGTACAATGCTGTCTGCGATAGGATGATATCCATGCGCCTACAAAGAAGGCCAGTTAATGCCACTATTATTCAAATTTATGCACTAACCACTAAAACCAGTGATGGTGAAATTGAAGAATTCTGCCAGCTTCTTCAGGAGTTCTGTGTGGCACTGTGGGTTAATGTGTCAGACTGCAAAGTCATTTGAACTGCAAGGTTGGCAGTTTAAGCTCTCCAGCTGTTCCTTGGAAACCCTATACAGGGTTGCTATGGGTTGGAATCAATTCGACGGCACTTAGCAACAACAACAACCAACGTCTTCAGTCTGAAATTGATCAAACATATAAACAAGATATATTGATAATTACTGGTGATTGGTATGTAAAGGTTGTAGACAAAGAGGAAGGATCTGAAGTTGGAAAATATGGCCTTGGTAATAGAAATGATGCTGAGATCTCATGACAGACTTTTGTAAGACCAATGACTTACTTATTGCAAATACCTTATTTAAACAACACAAAAGATGACTATACACATGGACCTCATCATATGGAATACACATAAATCCAATTGACAATATCTGTGGAAAGGCATGATGGAATAGCTCCACATCATCAGCCAAAACAAGGCCAGGGGCAGACTGGAACAGACCATCAATTGCTCAGATATAAATTCAGGCTGCATACGAAGAAAATAAAACAAGTACATGAGAGCCAAAATATGACCTTGAATGTATCCCAACCGAATTTAGAGATGATCTGAAGAACAGATTTGATACATTAGACACTAAAGACCAAAGAACAGAAGAGTTGTGGGATAACATCAAAAACATCATATTGGAAGAAAACAGAAGGTAATTAAGAAGACAAGAAACAAGGAAAAGACCAAATGTATGTCAGAAGAGACTCTGAAAGTTACTCACCAGCATACAGATGCTAAAGCAAATGGAAGAAGTGAAGAGATATAAGTACTACATAGAAAATTTCAAAGGTCAGCTTGAGAAGAAAAAGTCAAATATTAGAACAACATGTGGCAAGACCAGGAGTTAGAAAATCAAAATAGAAGAACACTCTAAGCATTTCTTAAGCTGAGGGAACTGAAGAAAAAGTTCTAGCCTTGACTTGTGGTATTGAAGGATTCTATAAGCCAATAATTGAATGATGCAGAAAGCAACAAAAGAAAATGGAAGGAATGCACAGACTCACTATACGAAAAAGAAGTGGTCGATATCAACTATTTCAAGAGGTAGCATATATTCAAGAGCAAATGATACTGAAGGAACAAGTCTAAGGTTCATTGAAGACATTAGCTAAGAACAACGGTCCAGGAATTGATGGGATAAAAATTGAAATCTTTCAAGAAAGTGAGGCGGCACTGAAGACATTCACTCATCTATGCCAAGAAATTTGGAAGACAACTATCTGTATAATTGACTGGAAGAGATCCATATTTGTACCTATTCCAAAGAAAGGTGACCTGACAGAATGAGGAAATCATTGGACAATACCACTGATATCTCATGTGAGTAAAGTTTTACTAAAAGTAATCCCAAAACTATTGCAACCATACATAGACAGAGAACCTCCAGAGGTGCAAGCTGGATTCAGAATAGGATGTGGAATAAAAGATACCATTGCTGACATCAGATGGATCTTGGCTAAAAACAGAGACTACCAGAAAGATGTTTACCTGTGCTTTATTGACTATACAAAGGCTTTTGATTGTGTGGATCATGACATTCTGTGGACAACATTGCAAAGTATGAGTATTCTGGAACACTTAATTGTGCTCCTTAGGAACCTGTACATGGACTAAGAGGCAGTTGTTTGAACAGAACAAGGGAACATCCAACGTTTTAAAGTTAGGAAGGGTGTATGCCAGAGTTGAATTCTTTCACCATGCTTATTCAACCTGTATACTGAGCACATAATCTGAGAAATTGGATTATATGAGAAAAATGTGGCATCAGGATTACAGGAAGACTCATTAACAACTTGAGATATGCAGATGATACAACTCTGTTAGCTGAAAGTGAAGAGGCCTTAAAATATTTACTGATGAAGATTAAAGACCACAGCCTTAGGATGGGTTGTATCTCATTGTAAAGAAAACAAAAATCCTGACCACTGGACCAATAAACAACATTCTTGTCAATGAAGAAAATACTGAAGTTGTCAGAGATATCATTTTGCTCGGATCAACCATCAACACTCATGGAAGCAATAGTCAAGAAATCTAATGACACATTGCATTAGGCAAATCAGCTGTATGAGACATCTTTAAAGTGTAGAAGAACAAAGATGGCGATTTGAGGACTAAGGTGTGCCTGACCGAAGACATTGTATGTTCAGTAACCTCATATACATGTGAAAGTCAGACAGTGAATAAGGAAGACCATGAAAGAATTGATGCATTTGACTTCTGATGTTGGAGGAGAATATTAAAAATACCAAGGGCTGCCAAAAGAACAAACAGATCTGTGTTAGAAAAAGTAGAGCCAGAGTGCTCCTTGGAAACCAGGATGGCCAAACGTCATCTCTCAGATTATCAGGATGGGCCAGTCACTGGAGAAAGATATCATGTTTGGTAAAATGGAGGGTCAGAGAAAAAGGAAAACTCCAATGAAGTGGCTTGGCACAGTGGTGGCTGTGATGGGCTCAGGTGTAGCAATGATTGTGAGGTTGTCCCATGACCGGTCAGTGTTTGTTCTGTTGTGATAGGGTTGCTGTGAGTCAGCACAGACTTAATGGCACCTAACAACGGTAATAACAAAGAAGCTTGTGAAATTTAACCCTGTTCCTTACCTCTTTTAAGGTCTACCTTCCTCCTTCCCTGGAAAGGAATATGTTGTTTCATGCTATGAAAAGGATGAAAACACAAAGTACTTTTAAGAGACTGATTGGAGTATTGTAAGGGAATTTTAAAAAGAAGTTTAACTCAAAAGTTGTATCACTTAGTCGTTGAGAGAGGCAAGGATCCAGTTCTGTCTCTAAACTGGAGAGAGGAAAGTCCTTCAGTCAACTGAAAGGTAACCGATAATGTTTTCACTGTCTTCTTGATGTGAACGAAGGACCTTTAGGGCATTTTGTGATATCACTCAAGGTCCTGAAACTTCAGTTACTCCAATATGCCACTGTTAGCCTGGTGTTAAGTAATCTAAACCACATGTAATGTATTCCCCCATCCAGAACAAGGAGACTGGCCATGTTGCTGTTGCTAAATATCATCAAGTAGTAATCTTGGAGATTTCCAAAGTGCAGCTGAAAGTTTGAATCACCAGCCTTGTAGTTCAAATTAACCTTGTGGTCCGGTGTTTATCCTATGGTACTACATCATTATTACATATCTTATAAACTATAGAATATTGAATTCATTTTGACTAATACTGACTTGAAACATTTACTGATGAAGATCAAAGAACACAGCCTTCGTTATGGGTTGCATCTCAATATCAAGAGAACAAAAATCCTCACCACTGGAACCATCAACAACATCCTTATCAATGGAGAAAAGATTGAAGTTGTCAAGGACTTCATTCTTCTTGGATCAACTATCAATACTCGCGGAAGCAGCAGTCAAGAGATCAGA
>NW_006408593.1:2132550-2141067 GCF_000296735.1 Chrysochloris asiatica | reverse complement strand
GGTGGTGAGGTTGGCCCAGGATCGGACATTGTTTTGTTCTGCTGTGCATGGGATCGCTATGAGTTGGTTCCGACTCGATGGCACCTGACAACAACAACAACAATATTGATAGACGAAATTTCTCTATAAAATGTCCTAGTTTTGTTGTTAATTACCATCGAGTCAATTCCAACTCATTGTGATGCTGTATAGGATTTCTGATGGGTAAATCTTAGTGGGAACAGAAAGTCTCATCTTTCTTTGGTGAAGAAGTTAGTAGGCTTGAACCTCTGACCTTGTTAGCAGTCCAGTCCTTATCCTAGAGTCACACTTCATAAATCACTAGGTTCCCTTGACAACCAGCAGAGAAATTGAATATTAATATAACTGCTGTTTAGTTTCCTGAGATATCCTTTTTAAGTAAATCAAAATACCAGACACAAAACTTTTAATATTTTAGCAATGTCTATATTCACTGAATAAATTATGAGAGTAAGATACTCTATTGGTAAATGTTAGCTGCACTTAAGAACAGCAAGAAGAGAGTATTATGGCGATGACTGAACCTATTTTATGGCTCTGCAAGGTAAAAATTTAGGTTAATTCCTGGGATTTGTGGGCAAATGTTTAAGCATGAGAAATGAAAGGAAACTCTTAAAAGTCTATGAAAATTGAAAAAGGGGAGGGGCTCTTTTCACAGTAAATCTTCAAGAATCAACTGTTAGGGTTACATTTCCTTTAAAACTCTCACTGTTCCCACTTCCTGACATATTCTGATTTTTTTGAGGGTTCTGCTGAAAAAGAATCGAAGTTTTTATAAAGGCCCATTTGACTCTTTTCTATAAATGCAAAATATGTGATTAAGGTGAAGCCAATCAGTGAATCCCATTCTAGGCCATAGTGATTGGCTCAGGTTTTTAGGCATGTGAACTTGAACCATGCAGAGTGAATCTTAGTCTTGACCTGGATATTTTGAGACAAATGTACTCTTCCTTTCGATCACTGTGTTTACCAGTGTGGAGTCTGAAACTAGTGAAAATGTTTTTATTCTGTCATAGTGGAAATTTCTGCTCCCGTAAAGATTTACAGCCTTGGAAACCCTGTGCAGGGTCACTGTGAGTCAGAACCAACTCCATGGCACATCACAACAACAACAGTGGAAGGAAGAGGCATAGAACGGTATAGTGGGCACAGGGAAGAGGAAAGATGACAAAGAATAGCTCATAAAACAAACTGGGGCTCTGATGTCATGTTAAATCTTTGTCTAAAATGATACCTGAATTTAGACAGGCATCTAGACTTAGTGGTGTATAGTAAAATGCATAAAGGAAGGGAATTTCCCATTTTTATTTATATTAAAAGTATATGGCACTTTGAACCAGAAGCAAACTGATATAAGCTGCTACTTGATTTACAGAAATAAAGGGGGAAGCAGAGATTTTTAACCTTAGCATCATCCCCGTCTGTTGTGAAATAGGTAGTTTGCTAATAGTGTAGTTTGAAAGACTGGAATTTGGAAAGGATTACCTTATAAGGTAAAGTAAAAATTAGAGTCTTTGTTGAGTAGCAACATGTATATAATCTGGTATGTTTTCTCAAATTGAGATGGATGGATTTTCTTAGTAATTATGCTAAGAATGGCACATAAACAATAACATTTTTTGGGGTCTACCTGTATTTATTGTGAACATCGTTTCTCATGTATGGTGGAGAGAAACATACTGCTGAAAATGACTAATCTACAAACCTATTTCTGGAGAATGTTTCCCAGGGAATGGAGCTGAGAGCAGGAAGCATTGAAGTAGTAAGCCTGAGATTTGTAATTCTATGATATCTGCACTTCCATAATAAATCCCAGATAATTACAATTCCTTTTTAGATATGTGTGCCTGTTGTTACATCAAAGAATTTAAGGTATTTTACCTCATACTTAGTTTTTCTACATCAGCAACATGCACTATTTTAGTTTCTGATGATAGTCACTGTTTCATTCACTCCCCCTTTCTCTGTCCTATCCCAGTAATTACGTATTTTCACCTATCTTAAGAAAAAGAGAGGGAAAAAAAAGATAGAAAGAGAAATAAGATTCAATTCATTTTTCTATTCTAATTCCAAAAGAAAATGTCTTTAACTTGTTGTGACTCAGCTTTCACACTATAAATGGGAACTATAACAATACTTTATTCATAGGATTTTTAATGAGTTCTAATCAATACTTAGCATGTAAAATGCTTGACAGTGCTTGGCATTTATTAAGTGCTTAGTAATTGTTTCCATTTTCTTAAAATAAATCTCATATATGAGTTGAATGGACCCTGGCTTAGGCTCACATTTTCACAGATAGGCTGGTATTAGAAAAGAAAAATAAACATAATCATACCTAATAATTATATGCTGTTGATCCCAAACATTGTATTTATTTATTCTGCTCATACATGAGTTTAATATTTTTCCCAATTTACAGATGAGGAAACTGAGGCTCTAAGTAGTGAAGTGATTATTATATGTCACACATAAAGAGTAATCACCGAAATCCACTCACTACCTCTACTTGCCCATGCCGCACTGTATTCTTTCTGCTACCACTGCTATCATTATACTTGATTTAATCATCATGAGTTTTCTGGAATGCCAAGAAAACACCTGATCAGGATAACATATATAGTGATCAGGTTGATAGAGGTAATAGTAAAGAAAAGAATCATTGTATAGCCTGTATGTTAGTGGGAGACCCAAGCCTGACAAAGCCATCTAAGGTGTACAAATCCATATGGATACATACAACCGAATCCAATGAGTATAATGTATGTACTTTCAAAAAGTCTTTGACAAAGAATATTAAATATTTGGTGCTTTAAAAAAATGGGGTGCTGTTAACCTATGCATTGTTTTTGTTAAGTGACATTAAGTTGGTTCTGTCCCATAGCCAAACTGCATAGGGTTTCCAAGAAGTGGCTGGTGAGCTTAAACTGCCGACCTTGTGGGTCAAATAGGCTTTGCAGTCCTGCAAATTAAACCACAGTGCCACACCAGAACTCCAGCCTATGCATAGGATTAGATAAAAGATATGTAGAAATTAAATATACTAATAGTTAAAATGTAGGAGTGCTGTGGCTCTGTAGGAAAAGTATTAAACTGATGAACCAAGGCTGTTCAGATAGACATACAATAAGCTGTTATTCAGTCATACAGAGACAAAGTCCTGATATCTACCACAAACTCAATAAACCTTGAAAATATTATGCTGAATGAAGTCAGTCACAAAAGGACAAATGTCATATGATCCCACTTACATAAAATGTCTAGAATAGGCAGATAGCTAGAGACCAAAATTAATTGGTGGTTACCAGAGTTAGAATGGTAGCAGAAAGAGGGAGTGAGTGCTTAGGAGGCTGAGTTTCTATTAAGGGTGGTAAATAAATGTGAAAATGAATTGTCGTGATAGTTATACAGCATGATGAATATAATGAATGTCACTGAATTATACATGTAAAAATGTTGAAATTGCAAATGTTTTATTCCATATATATACACTTAACCACATTTTTTAAAAAATCATAAGACTTGCATGGCCACAATCAAGCCAAGACAAGGTATGACGGCTCACAGATTGATTGAATGCTAATGCATTTCACAATATCCTTATGTGTAGGCCAGGCTACCCAAGCCTAGGAGTCCTGATGTGGCTCTGTGGGTTAATGCGCTGGACTGCAAAGTCAGTTTGAAACACAAGATAGGCAGTTCAAGCTCACGAGTTGCTCCTCAGAAACCCTATATGGGGTCATTATGGGTCAAAACTTACTTGAGGGCACTTAACAACAATAATCTAAACCTAGGTAACATAAAGAGAAGGTCGCTTCTACTACTATTTATTAAAGCTAACTTGTTTTTTGTCTGTAAACTGCTATTAAAAAGTCATAAAAATCATCATTTCTTCTTCTTTTCTAAAATGTTGATTCTGTTACATACTCTCAGACTACCTCTCAAGCCTCCCAGAAGACTACTCAAGGAGACATCAGTAGCAAAATTTCATTTAATCCCTCAAATATTTAAAATATCTGAAAGCTCTTTGCTTCACTTAGTGAGAGTTGCTGCTGTTCAGCATTGACAACACAGATGTTTTCCCTCTTCATGGTGTCATAATTAGAAAACTCCAGTCTGGCTGCAAGGAAGTGGGAGTGATAAGGAATCCTTTAGTCAGTAAATTGCTTTATGAGGTATAAGTGGGTCTGTATAATAAGGAATTATGCCAATGCAAGTGCCATTAAAAACAAAGGGGTTTCAAAGGAAAAAAACAAGAAGCATACAAAGTTGATGGTTAAATTGTGAACTTTGTAATGCTTTCAGTGCTAGTAGCAAATTTGCTGTTAATTTTTCCTCCAAGTCCAAGAGACTTTCAAGCATCCTATGTACCATTGCAAAAGCCCATTCAAAATGGATGTAAGGTTATTTTGCTGTAAGCATCTCCAAAGTTCTTTTTGAGGGATAAATGTTGTTTGTTGTTAAGTGCTGTTGAATCGGTTCCGACTCATAGCAACAATGTAGAGGGTTTCCGAGTAGCAGCTGATGAGTTCGAACTGCTGATCTTGCGGTTCAAACCGACCTTATGGTCCATTGCTTATCCTACAGTGCCAATTCAGGGCTCCAAAGGGAAGAATACTGTTTTTGTTGTTGTTAAGTGCTGTTGAGTCAATTAGGACCCATAGCGACCCTCTAATAGGGTTTCCAAAGAGCAGCTGGTGAGCTTGAATCACAGACTTTGCAGTTCAAACAACTTTGCAGTCTGATGCTATCAGCCCACAGCGCCACACCAGGACATAATGATAGCCACTTAAAACTTTTCAGACCAATGCTTAGATATGATACTCTCCCACCTCACATCTGGGTTAGGAACATTTTCTCTGTCATACAGCTGTATATGAAGCATATGTTCATTGAGTCAAGTTTCTATAGTTTATCTCTTCAGGAGTTCCAGTTGCACCTTGTGTGAAATATTTAATTGTGGTAGGTAGAAACAATGTTCTGCTGGTAACCAGCACCCAAAAGTTGTCCATGCTGGACATCAAGGTTGTTTAGGAATCAAACCTGTAACCCACAGGTAAAGTGCAGAGATTTCGCAGGATTCTTATAATCTGTTCAAAACTGACTGGCGCTTCCAAACTATTTTCAGCCAATACAAAGCAACTTGAAAACATTTCATTTTATCTGAAACGGCCAATTTCTAATATCCCTTACATTATACAACTGAGTACTAGTGTCACTGATAAAGCAAACAAACATTATTGACCATCGTTTGTATGATTAGCAAAGCCCTGAATTGAGAAATAGTTAACAGACTACCTGTGCATTGTGCTTTCTTTATAGCATGTTAGCGACACTGAATTATCTCTTAACCTAAATTATTCTGGTGTGGTGCTATGGGTTAAAGCGCTGGAATGCAAAGTTGTTTCAACTGCAGGGTCAGCAGTTCAAGTTCACCAGCTGCTCCTCAGAAATCCTATACAGGGTGGCTATGAGTCAGAACCAACTCGATGACACTTAACAACAACAACTATTTCACAGTGGAGTCTTGATATGGCACTGCAGGATAATTGGATCACTAAGTCACTTTGAATCGCAATGTCTGTGATTCAAACTCACCAGCTGCTCCTCGGAAACCCTATACAGGGTTACTATGAGTCAGAATTGACTCAACAGCATTCAACAAAAACAACAACTATTTCACTGTAGTAAGTAATATAGTTCAAAATAAATGAAGCGTACTATAAAACCATCTTCAATATTAATACTAGTGAATATGATCCATAGCAATGGGTCATAAGGAAAGATTTTATAATAGTTACTTGCAGTGTATAAAAGACGAAGAGACTGGAATCCTAAATAATAAAACCCTTTGCTAGTCTATGGTCTCTTCTGCTGCTTGAGAAACAATGCAGTATTTCTAAATAGTCAGCACTCTGGCATTAACAAAAACTGAACTGTGACTAGAACACCTTGGGGAATGAGTAAATCCTAGACTCAGTTTCCTCACATGCTTAAGGGGTGAAAACTCTCATATCCAAAGCTGAGGATTAGGTGAGATTTCATGCATGAGGCTTACTGCAGTATTTGGTCCACTAGTTTTAAAATAACTAAATAAAAAAATAACAGTAGCCAGAGAGTCTACTGGACTCAGGGTGACCTCGTGTGTGTCAGAGTAGAATTATACTTCATAGGATTTTAAATGACTGGTTTTTCATACATAGATTGCCAGACTTTCAAGTCATGAAGTATTGCTATTTGAGGAGCTCCTGGGTGGACTCACATCTGCAACCCTTCAGCTAGTTGCTGAGTATATTGGCCATTTGCACCATCCTAGGGCTCCTAGGAGTCCTGGTGTGGCGCTGTGGGTTAATGGACCAGACTGCAAAGCCGTTTGAACTGCAAGGTCGGTGGTTCAAGCTCACCAGCTGTTCCTCAAAAACCCTATACAGGGTCACTATGGGTCGGAGCCAACTTGATGGCACTTAAGAACAACAACAAGGGCTCCTAAGGAGTCCTGGTATGATTCTGTGGGTTAATGCAGTAGACTGCAATGTCTGCTTGAACTACGGGGTCTGTGGCTCAAGCTCAAAAGCAACTCCTGAGAAACCCTATACAAGGTCGCTATGGATGGGAACCGACTAGATGGCACTTAACAACAACTAAAGAGTTCCTAAACTGATACCCACCAACGCCACTGCCATTGGGTGGATTCTCACTCATAGTCACTCCGTATAGGGCTTCTGAGACAGCGAACCTTTATGGAAGAAGGTAGCATCATCTCTCTTCCATGGAGTGATTGGTGGGTTTGAACTGCCAAACTTGCAAGTTGCAGTCCAATGTCTAACCCACAGTACCGACTGATACAATACCTGTTAATTCAGAACTCCGAAAGTATTATCAAGTACCAATAGAAGTGGTTCCAAGCAACTATACGTAAAAATAAGAGAACACTAACTAGAGGTTCTGTTGAACAGAAATATAACCATTTCAAGTTTTAAACTATCCCAAGAAATTAAGGAAGCCACAGATGAGAGTTAATTTTTCCAATGAACTCAAGTGGGAGATGGAATGCATTTCATTTCAGTCAGAAAGGCTTGGGAACACAGTGAAAACAGTGTGGATCTCTAGTGTAAAATGGTTTGAAATTTTGCTTGCTGACGATTCTATTATTAATAATTGTATTTTAGCATGTATTCATTATTCTAAAATTATTGTGTAATCTAAGAAAAATATTTCCCTTTGGTTCCTTCTTTCTTTTTCTATGTTTCAAATTCATCAAAGAAATGGTACCTCACGAACCCTTTCACTGATTGTTAATAATTGACAAGCAAATGTTTGCACCTGTGGCTTTGAATTGATACATATAAAATGTGAATGATGCTGCTGAAAATAACAGTCATTAAAATACTTGCATAATTTTTAACACTAAAGACATTCCTTTAACTACTTGCAAAATACAACTCAAGCATTAGTCCCATCAAGAAACAGTTTCTTAAAATAAAAATTACTTAATTCCCTTGAAGAAATAATTTAAACCCTGAGGAAGAACATCTTCTAGAGATGTGTAGGGATCCAGTTGATTCTGTTCAGAGATTTTCTGTGTGGCTTTTCAAATATTACAACTAAATTTACTCTGAAAATTCAAGCTGGCATTAAGATAACATAGGATACTTTACATTAAGCCTTTTGTTACAGACGCTGTATCAGTACATCTCACATAGGGTCTTTCTCTTGTTTCCTGACTCTATCAAGCATGATGTCTTTGACAGGGACTAGTCCCCTTCGGATAACATGTGGGATGAAGCCTCACCATCCTCTCTTCTAAGGAGCATTCTGGATGTATTTGTTCCAAAACAGATTAGCTTGTTCCTTGGAAAGTCCATGGTACTTCTAAGATTTTTTTTGCCAGTGCCATCATTCAATTGCTTTGATTGTTTCAGACTCCTTATTCATAGTCCAGCTTCCACATGCATATGACATCATAGAAAATGCCATGATGTGGGTCAGGCACATCTTAATCATTAAAGTGATATCTTTGCTCTTTAACACTCGAAAGAAGTCTTTGACAGCAGATTTGCCCAAAGTATAAGCTGTTTTGGTGGTGTAGGAAAAGAACTGGAATACTATCCAAAGGTCAGAAGATCAAACCTACCAGCTGCTCCTTGGGAGAAAGGTGAGACTTTCTGATTCTTAAACATCTTGACCCTCAAAAAGGCTATACGGATTGCTGTGAGTTAGAATCGACTCAATGGCAGTAGGTTTGATTTTGCCCAATAAAACTGTTGTTTGGTGCCTTGAGTTGATACTGACTCATAGCGACCCTATGCACAACAGAATAAAACACTGCCTGGTTCTGTGCCAACCTCACAATCATTGCTACATTTGAAACCATTGCTGCGGCCACTGTGCCAATATATCTCAGTGTGGGTATTTCTCTTCTTTGTCGATGCACTGTTTTTCCAAATGTGATCTTCTCCGGGAACTGGTCCTTCCTGACAATATGTCTGAGTAGGA
>NW_006408593.1:2130157-2132450 GCF_000296735.1 Chrysochloris asiatica | reverse complement strand
CCCAAAGTATAAGCTGTTTTGGTGGTGTAGGAAAAGAACTGGAATACTATCCAAAGGTCAGAAGATCAAACCTACCAGCTGCTCCTTGGGAGAAAGGTGAGACTTTCTGATTCTTAAACATCTTGACCCTCAAAAAGGCTATACGGATTGCTGTGAGTTAGAATCGACTCAATGGCAGTAGGTTTGATTTTGCCCAATAAAACTGTTGTTTGGTGCCTTGAGTTGATACTGACTCATAGCGACCCTATGCACAACAGAATAAAACACTGCCTGGTTCTGTGCCAACCTCACAATCATTGCTACATTTGAAACCATTGCTGCGGCCACTGTGCCAATATATCTCAGTGTGGGTATTTCTCTTCTTTGTCGATGCACTGTTTTTCCAAATGTGATCTTCTCCGGGAACTGGTCCTTCCTGACAATATGTCTGAGTAGGAAAGATGAAGTCTGGCCATCTAGCTTCCATGGAGCATTCTGGCTGTACTTCTTCCAAAACAGATTGGTTTGTTCTTTTGGCATTCCACGCCACTTTAAATATTTTTCTCCAGCACCTTAGCTCAGATGCATCAATTTTACTATGGTCTTCCTCATTCACTGTCAACTTTCACAAGCATATGAAGTTATTGAAAAGTCCATGGCAAGGTTGTATCATCTACATATCGCAGATTGTTAATGAATCGCCTCTTATCCTGATGCCATATTTTCTACAAATAATCCAAATTCTCAGCTTATTTGCATACAGATAAAATAAGTATGGTGATAGACTACAACCCTGGGGCACACCTTTCCTAATTTCAAACCATGAGATGTTTCCTTGTTCTGTTCAAGCAACTGCCTGTTGGTCTATGTGCAGGTGCCTCACAAGCACACCTAAGTGTTCCGGAGTACTCATTCTTCACAATGCTGTCCCTAGTTTGTCATGATCCACACAATCAAAAGCCTTTGCATAGTCAATAAAGTACAGATAAATATCTTCCTGGTATTCTCTGCTTTCAACCAAGATCCATATGATGTCATCAATTCTATCCCTTGTTTCATGTCCCCTTTTGAATCTGACTTGAGCCTGTGGAAGTTTTCTGTCAAGTATGGTTCCAGCCATTTTTGAATTACCTTTAGCAACATTTTGTTTTTGTGGGTAATTAATGATATTGTCCGATGATTTCTGTATTCCATTTGTTCATCTTTCTATGGAATGGGCACAATTATGGATCTCTTCCCGTCAGTTAGCCAGAGATTTGTCTTCCAAATTTCTTTGCATAGATGAGTTTGTGCCTCCAGTGCCGCATGTTTGTTGAAAGATTTCAATTTGTATGCCATCAATTCCTGGTGCCTTGTTCTTTGCCAATTCCTTCAATGCACCTTGGACTTCTTCCTTCTGGATCATATGCTACCTCTTGAAATGGCTGAACACTGATCATTTCTTTTTGGTATATAGACTCTGTGTATTCATTCCATCTTCTGTTGATGGTTTTGGCATCATTCAATATTTTGCCCATAAAATCTCTCTATATTTCAAATTGAGGATTGAATTTTCTCTTCAGTTCCCTGAGCTTGAGGATCCTGAGTATGTTCTCCCTTCTTGGTTTCCTTACTCCTGGTCTTTGCACATTGCATTATAGTACTTGACACTGTTGTCTCAAGCTGCCTTTAGAAACTTTCTGTTCTGCTTTTTTACCTCTTCATTTCTTCTACTTGCTTTAGCATCTGTATGCCGAGGAGCAAGTTTCAGAGTCTCTTTTAATATCCATTTTGGTCTTTTCCTCCTCTCTTGTCTTCTGAATGACCTTTTGCTTTCTTCCAGTATGAAGTTCTTGATGTCATACTACACCTCTTCTGGTCTTCACTCTTTAGTGTCTAATGCATCAAATTTGTTCTTGAAATGGTCTCTAAGTTCAGGTGGGTTTGTTCAAGGTCATATTTCGGCTTTCATGGACTTCTTTTTTTTTTTAATTTAAGGTTTTATTGTGGATTGAGTGAAAGTTTACAGGGCATAACATCAGTTTTACATTCAACAAATCATACACCTTGTTTCATTACATTGATTATAATCCCCTCCATGTACCGTCAGTTAACAGTATTTCTCTCTATCCACTTTAGCTTTTTTTAAAAAAAAAAAAAAACCACACAAACAAACAAACAAACACTCAGGCATATATAATAATTTACATCTCCAAAGGGCACATTCTGCAAGTCTGCTCCCGGCCACCAACTCTTAGTCCTTCTCTTCTTAGTCCATGAATCTAGAGTCCTCAGCTGCTCGCCCTCTCCATGCCCCCATCTCTGCCTCCATCTC
>NW_006408593.1:2119879-2127175 GCF_000296735.1 Chrysochloris asiatica | reverse complement strand
CGCCTGGAGCAGCTGAGCGTCCCGGACTAGAAAGCAATGGATTTCTTGCTTCTGCCACAAATTCCCCAGCTGTAAGCCTTTCAATCTTCTAAATAGTCCTTTATATGTGGTTCAGAGTTCTGGGACCATCCCCTGAGCATGCTTAGTCAGGTATTCTGTGTTGTTGCTGGCGGAGCTCCTTTACTGCACTTCCACCCGATCTGGCATCTTGTTTGTTCCTCTTTCATGGACTTCTTTTAATTTTCTTCAGCTTTAGCCTGCTTTTGCATATGAACAATTGATGGTTTGTTCCACAATCTGCCCCTGGCCTTGCTTTGGCTGATGATCTGAAGCTTTCCCACTGCCTCTTTCCACAGATGGAGTCAATTTGATTTATGTGTGAGGTCTATGTGTATAGTTAATTGTCTTTTATGTTGCTTAAAATAGGTAATTGCAACTAAGAAGTCATTGATCTTGCAGAACACTAGTATGTGATCTTCAGCATCATTTCTATCACCTAGGTCATATTTTCCAACTACTGACCCTTCCTCTTTGTTGCTAACCTATACATTTCAATCACCAGTAATTATCAGTACAGCTTGATTGCATCTTTGATCAATTTCAGATTGAAGAAGTTGGTAGAATTCTTCTATTTCATCTTCACAGGCTGTAGTGGTTGGTTTGTAAGTTTGAATAATAGTTCTATTAACTGGTCTTCCTTGTTGGCGTATGGATATTATCCTATCAAAGACAGCATTGTAGTTCAAGCCAGATCTTCATGTGTTCTTTTTGATGATGAATGCAATGCTATTCCCCCTCAATTTGCCATTCCAAGCACAGTAAACCATGTGGTTGTCAGATTCAAAATGGCTAATGCCATTTTAGCTCACTAATGCCTAGGATATCAATGTTTATGTGTTCCATTTCATTTTTGACTATTTCCAATTTTCTTAGTTCACACTTCATACTTCATACGTTCCATGTTCTGATTATTAACCGATGTTTTCAGCTGTTTCTCTTCATTTTGAGTTGTGCCTCATCAGCATATGAAGGTCCCAAAGGCTTTACTCCATTCACCATCATCTCAGCCAACTCTACTTTGAGGAGGCAGCTCTTCCTCAGTCTCATTCTGAGGGTCTTCCAATATGAGTGGCTCATCTTTCAGCACTATATCTGACAATATTCTGGTGCTGACAGTGTTCCACAGATATACATTAGGTTTTCAGTGACCAAATATTCAGATGTAGTCCGTCTCTCCTTCCTAGTCTTTGTCAGGAAGCTCAGCTGAAACCTGTCCATCTTGGGTAATCCTGCTAGTATTTAAAATACCTGTGGCATAGCTCCCAGCATCACTGCAACATGCAAGCCACCTCAGTAGGACAAACGGACATGGTGAATGGTGGGATATCTACAAGGTCAAACCCACCAACAGCACTTGTAAGGTATGCTAATCATGGAATTGTGAACCACTGAAGATCAAAAGGACAATACTTACCTAAGATCAAAGTTTATGAGGATTTGGAAGGAGGTTTGAATGGAAATAAGGACCACAGGAAGAAAGTGGAAAAACTGTTGTTACATAGAGGAAATATAAATAATTAGATGAAACCGTATATGATTTGTTAAATGCAACCCTGATGATCTGCTCTGTAACCTTCACTTCATTTCATAATGAAACAAACAAACAAAATGAATCTTTCCTGAAAATATAACTAGGACATTCTCTTTGCAATGAATTCCTCTATAACTAGGAGCAGACATTACCTTGCATTGGTAAAAAGTTATTTGATTGTACTGAAGAGGAGAGTAGGGATTTTGATGTCAGGAACATGTGCATTTAAATCCAGCTTTATAATTTATAATCTGAGAGTTCTAGGGCTACTTAATTTCCCTAAGCATCATGTGACTTATCTGTAAATAAGATGCTAACAATTATTGCCTCTTAAAGATTTGTATTTAAATTACAGGAAAGAAATTATATAAAGAACTTAGAATATTACACAGGAAACTACTGGATATGTTAGTTAAAGCTGAAATTGTGTTATTCCATGATACAAATTCCTGAAAGACTCCTGGTTCTGTGTTTGGTGTTTCTATCTAAAAGCTGTCTGAAGCATATATTGTTGTTGTTAAGTGCTATTGAGTCATAGTGACCCTGTATAGGAGCAGCTGGTGAATTTGAACAGCTGACCCTAAGGTTCAAACTGACCTTGTGATTGAGTGCTTATCCTACATTGCCATATCAGGCATATACATTTACTAAATTCATCAAAAGTTCTTTGAAAATGATCTAATGAACAGATATCTTCCGTAGCTCAGTTGTTTCCCTAGCTCAAGCCAAATACCATATGACTCAGATTTCATGGAAAAAATATGACAGCGCCTCTAGATTTTAAAAGGCCTACATCCTACAACTCTATCAGTGGGTTGCACTACCTCAGGGGAGAGGCTATGCCTAGTGTCATCTTTGCCCATTGCAGGATCAGAAGCTACCATGGCAATTTTCACTATTACTTGTATTTTCCTTTCTGAAAGATAAACAGCAAATAGATAAAGGAGAGTAGAAAAGAAAATTCCTTTTATGCATAAAGTGAGTATAGTAAAATAAATGAAGTTTTCTTGGTGCATTCAAGAATCAAAGCCAAAGTTAATTTTAATAACGGCGCGTGTTCTTTTCTTAATATGTTATGTTTCACCAGGACTCTCTGTCTGTCTCTCTATATTTATATACTGGGGGGCGGTGGCACAAATCAAGAGCAGTGAATAGCGTTAAGTCTAGATTTCAAGAACAAGTAGATGCAACCCAGAATTAGGAAGAAAAAACTGATGACACCAGAATCAATACAGTTTATTTGTTCAGCGATTCATTTGGGTATTAATTTAATCCCAGGCATAAAAATTTAAGCAGAATATATCTAAACCAGTGTCCCTGAAGAAACTGAGAATGCCAGAGGAATGTGGAATCTTAAATGTTTACAGTTAGAGGAAAATAAACTAACCACAATTAGCAAATGTACAGAGAGCAAGGATTAATACAGATATGAGGTCTGAGTTGATTAAAATATGAATATCAAAGAGAAAAGGGAAAACTCTTTTGCTTTTGGAGCTAATGGAGAGAACTTAACGCTATATGCCCTTAGATTGTATATGATTCTTTGTAAGTTCAAATCCAGATTTGGTCAGCTGGTTTGATTTTAAAAGTCATTGTGGATGACAATAAGAGCAGCTAGATTAAAAAAGAATATATGATGAGACAGAAATATCATAGTAAAGAAAATATGACTGAGAAATTTATAATTATGGAAAGTATTCACATTTTGAAATTGATTAAAAATTATGAATTTTAAAAACAAACTTGTTGTTAATTGAATGAACATTTACAGAGCAGAGCATCAGCTTTACAGTCAACAAATCATGTGCTGTGTTTCAGATGGCACCCCACTGACTTTGCTGTGGCTCACAACTGCGTAGCTCACCACCCTGTGGCTCTGACTATCTGCAGCATAGTAGCTTCATGGAGGGGTGAACCTGAGTGGGGGCTGGCCACACCTCTGCTCACCATGGTGGTGTGAGGCATAGTAACAAATATCACACCTTTCTCTCCACCAGTAAGTGGTATGCCTGGGTGCCACCAAGCTGTCCTCTGCCTTCAGAGTCACCTGTAAAAAGTTCAAGAAGGCTGTTTGACATCTGTCTGTCTCTCTTTTTTTGTCCCACATCTGTTCATCTGCTTTCCTACCAGGGGCTGGTCCAGGGCTGTTTAGGACTGGCTCTGCATATTTGGAGCAGGGCTCACCTGAGTCCAGGTGTTGGTATGGGTGAAGGTAACACCCAACTCACTTTGATGTGCTTACAACTACATGGCTCTCCACTGCACAGCTTTGACAGTCAGGACAGCAGGAGCTTTCCTGGGGGTGTGCATGGGTGGGAGCCCGTCATACCTTTGGTTACCAGGGAATGTGGGGAACAAGAAAAAACATTGAACCTTTGTCTCCATGAATCTCTGGTATGCCTCTGCACTACCAAGTCACTGTCTTGTCTCTAAAGCCTCTCACAAAAGCTTAAGGTGACTATTGCCACATTTGGTAGGCTGTCTTCTTTTATTGTCACATCTGTTCAGCTTCTTCTAGTAAGCATTTAATTTCCTTCTATATCCCTTCATTTGAGCACAGGGTTCCAGGACTATAGTCTGCATCTGTTTCGTTTGCTTCCTGTATCTTTGTTGTTGAGGGTCTGTGTAGTACTTCTGCCTAGTCTGCCATCTTGCCATCTCTTTAAGGTAGATTCTCGTAAGTTATTCTGTGAGTGTTGGAAAGGCAGTAAAACTCAACTAGTTAGAACGTAAAGTGAAGGTGAACTTCTAGAGTTTGGAAAGAGATGATTTGGGATATAGTGGTCATACTGCATATGCTAGAGAGTATGAAGAGGCTGGGTTATAAACACAGTATCACATAATCTGTTCAAACAGTGTTTTCTATAAATCAAATTGCATACTGAAAATTATGGTAATTTCATGCACAGATACAACTAACTGAGTGTTCTTCCTGAGCATTGTGTGTCAGCCAAGCTTGTTTGTAGAGCATGGAATTAAAGACCTTAAGTAATGGTAATGATGTGCCAAACTTCAGTTTATGAATAGCAGATTTTAATATCCTTTAATCATTCACTTGGTACATTACTAGCAAATAGTCTGCAGTTCAGAGTTCAAAATTTAAATCTAACAAATGGATTACCAGCAACAGTAAGAGCCACTGGAGAGCTTAGTTTGTACTCCACTAAAACACGCCCCCTCAAAAGGTTTCAGGTCACATTTTTTTTGAGATTCACTTCTTTAGGTAACCCTATTTCAAGGAATAATAAATAAACATAGTTTCAAACTGTTAGAAAGAATAGCGGTTTCATAACAGCTTGTTTCAAATGACTCATTTATTACTTTAGTCCTTTTCTTTCCAAGTATATTTAACAACACTCCTCATCATTTTGCCAACAACTCATCCTTAGCTAATTGGCTACAATTCATTTTGTTGACTCATACCCCAGACATATTAAAGCTAACAATAGAATAACAACCTAGGAAATTTTTCTAATAATCAAATAATTTATATCAGTTAGAAGAAAAATTCCAGTGTTAGTTCAAAAGCATTCTCCAAGTTCCCACTATGAACAGTTAAGTAATTATCAGTGAAAATTTGCAAGTTAGAACTGTTGTTATTAAGTACCATGGAGTTAGTTCTGACCCACAGTGACCCTGCACAGTGTTTCCAAGGCTGTAAATCTTTATGATGAGCAGAATGCCTCATCTTTCTCCCATGGAACCAATGGTAGTTTCGAACTGCCAACCTTGAGGTTAGCAGCCCGATTCATAACCACTATGCTACCAGAGCTCCTTGTAAGTTAGAACTAGGTAGAATTAAATAAGACACTCTGGTTTGTGTCTTTTAATACTCTGTTCTTCCATTTTCTCTACTAGTGATCACCTACTTAAGTCTCGGGACTCTCACTTAGTTTTTCTGCATATTGTGGAACTGACTTGATGGCTCCTAACAACAACAACAACAACAACAACAACAACAACACATTTCATAATTAAACTGCATCTACTTATATTGCCACCTCCTTCTTTTTCATGCACTCAATTAAACAGTGGAAGTCACTGACATGACTTTGATGTTCAGTTGTATGACTTTCAACAAATACTCAACTTCATTGACATATTATTATTAATATTTTATATACTAGGGATTTGTAGGTTAAGAATTGAACTGTTAACTACAAGGTCAATGGTTTGAGCCTGGCAACCACTCAATAGTAGAAAGACGATGCTTTCTGCTCCTGTGAATATTTACAGTCTTAGAAAACCTATACAGGGTCACTATGACTTGAACTGATTGGAAGGCACACAACAACAATAAGGATTAAATTCAGGGTTGTAATAGTTTTCGAAAAAATATCTGAATGGAATACACTCAGATATTTTATTTGATAAGAATAGATTCCAGATATAGCAAGGTTAGAATATTTGAAAAAAATATGTCTTCATTTCTAGTTACCCCAAATACAAGCAATAGCGTAATAGTGATGTTTATGATTATGAGATATACTAAATAAACATGCTTATATTGTTAAGTGCCATCTGTTTCTCAGAAAATGTGACCTCATCACCTGAGGAAGAACACATATATGTCTGTGGGGTTTGCATTAACATTACCAAAAATAATTTGTCCATTGTCTTTGGTTCCTGAGAGATAACTCTTGGACATCCCTGGGTAATTGAAGTGCCTTTCTCATCTACAGGCTTCCAGAAAACACAAGAGAGTTTATGCTAATGAGTTTACTAAGATGTGGGAAGCTTAGGGAATCACTACTATCTGGAGTTATCAACTGACCTCATGGTAGATGAGCTAATTCAATCAATTATGATTGTTTCATGAGGCCTTAATAAGCGTTCTGACACTGGACGCTCCATGGACTTCCTGGCCGGGAAAACACATTAACAAAAGTAGGAAAGAAGTAAGTCCCTTTTGGGATATGGGGGTTTCATGTTGGGACTTCTCTTCAACCTTGTCCTTGGTGTCTTTTCATTTGTACAATTTTTGTTAAACTGTACTAAATATAGCATTTTCCATTAGTTTTGTTCATAGTTTCAGGGAATTATTAAACCTAAGATAGTAGTGGATTAGAAATGAAGGAGACTAGAGACCCGTGAGTTTATGGTTGGTAGTGTAATAAGACAACCCTGAATTTGTAGACAACAAATTAAGAGTAAGAATATCTGATAACTCTCAAGCTAGAGGCTGGTGTTAGAGGATTTGTTATGATTTGGCAGTCTGTAGCACTGTACCGTTTATCTAGTGAGGTCTGACCTAGCTCCAGATGGTTGTAGTCAGAAGAAATGTTAACATTTGTAGCTGTGTCTGAACAGAAGAGGAGGAGAAATGAAAACAAAATGAGGATATGTTTTTCTAGGCAAAATCCAAGCTGGGTGGAACAAACAGGATGGCAGATTAGGTGGAAATGCAGTGAGGAGCTCTGTCAGCAACAACACAGAATACCGGACCAAGCAGACTCAGGGGATGGTACCAGAACTTTGAACCACATATAAAGGAATATTTAGAAGCTTGGAAGGCTTACAGCCAGGGGAATTTGCAGTAGAGGGAAGAAATCTATTGCTTTCTAATTCAAAGATGCTCAGCTGCTCCCACAGCCACCATCTTGAGCAAGACCCAGCGGGGGAAGGATCAGAGCAGCTATGGATGCCTGACAGAGTTGTGGAGATAAAGGTGTGGGCATTCTTTGCTTTTCATTTTTTTTTTTTTT
>NW_006408593.1:2097046-2116160 GCF_000296735.1 Chrysochloris asiatica | reverse complement strand
TTAACTGATGGTACATGGAGGCGATTATAATCATTGTAATGACAAGGTGTATGATTTGTTGAATGTAAAACTGATGCTCTGCCCTGTAAACTTTCACTCAATTCACATTAAAAAACTTGAAAAAAAATTCCAACCTGGACCATTTTGCTAACTTCCAATCTCCCATTTCATTATATTCAGGTAGCAGTCCTGTTGTGGTTACAAAATCAGCCTGATCTACAAGGCCGTCAGATCAAGTTCAACAACCACTCCTTGGAAACTCTTAACAGGGTTGCTATGAGTCAGAACTGACTTGAAGAATCTAAACAACAACAACAACATCCAATTCAGGTATTTAAAATATATGATAAATTGTTTAAAATTGAATTCTGTATTTTCCCAATAGTGTGCATCTTATACACTTAACTGAGTAATTGTTAAATGCATTTTTTGACTTATTCCAAAAATATTGAGGATATTCTGCTACCCCATAACAAATTCTTCAAAATTGTGTTCAAAATATGCAGAAAATCTTAATGGTTCTCATCACCACCACCGTTATTACTTTAGTTCCAGCTATTGTCTCTCACCGAGATTTGTTGAAATGACCTTTGTCCAAATTAGTCTCTCTGTTTCTTCCCTTGCTCTTCCACAGTATTTTCTCAACACAGGTGAAAGGTAACTTTAAAAATTGAAGTTGTATGGACTCTGTCTTGCTCAAAAATTTCTAATAGATTTTTAACTTGTCCAGAGTGAAAGATAAACTTAAATTCCCCATAAATCTCTTCAGGATCTCCAGCTGCCCTCTTCTTTCCCAGAATTACTTCCTCCCATAATCTTCCTTGTCTTCTGTAATATGCTCTGGAAAATGCTTGCTAGAATAATAAATATTAACCTGGATATTTTCCACCAACAAATAGGACTTTAGGGGTAGGCTTTACTGGTCATCTTATTTAAAGATACTATTAAAACCAACTTCTTTAATTTTTACCATGATATTTCCTATTGTTTGATTTGTTTTTTATTGTAGAGTACAAATCACAAACGGACACACTATTTAGCATTTAATTATTGTTACCCTTGACCCCACTGCTGCTGCCACTGTGCCATCCCAGCTTGTTGTGTGTTTGTTGGGGGGTGGTCTTACTCTCTTTCCCTGTCCCTCCACTTTACTAAGCATAATGTCTTTCTTCAGGGAGTGGTCCCTGAAGACATAATTTCCGAATTAAGAGAGACAAATTCTCACCCTCCTGGCTTATAATGAGCACTGTAGGTGTACCTCTTCCAACACAGCTGTGTTTGTTCTTCTGGAAATCCATGGTGCGCCCAATCTTCTTCTCCAATACCATAACTCAAATGCATCAATTCTTCCATAGTCTTCCTTATTTATTGTCCAACTTTCACATGCATATGAGGTAATTAAAAATACTATGGCTTGGGCCAAGCACTCATTATCCCTCCTTGAACAATTTAAAGAGATCCTATGCAGTCAATTTACCTAATGCAATACGTTATTTGATTTCTTGACTACTGCTTCCATGAGAGTTGACTGTGGATCCAAGAAAAATGAAGTCTTAGACAACTTTAACTTTTTTTCCATATATCATGAGGTTATTTATTGGACCAGTGGTGAGTATTTTCATTTTCTTTACATTGAGGTATAGTCCATACTGAAGGCTATGGTCTTTGATCTTCATCAGTAAATATTTTGAGTTCTCTTCACTTTCATGGAGCAAGGTTGTATCATCTGCATATCGCTGGTTGTTAATGAGTCTTTCTTGATTAATCCAGCATCTCAGATTATTTGCTCAGCATACACATTGAATAAGTTTAGAGAAAATATACAACCCTGGAACACATCTTTGCTTATTTTAACCTTTCAGTATTCCCTTGTTCTGTTCGAACAATTGTCTTTTGCCCTATGTACAGAGCCCTCGTGAGTACAATGAAGTGTTTTGGAATACCCATTCTTTGTAATGTTATCCACATCTTGTTGTGATCCACACAGTTGAAAGTCTTTTCATAGTCAATAAAGCACAAGCAGACATCTTTCATGTATTCTCTGCTTTCAGCCAAGATCCATTTGATGTCAGCAATGATATCTCTCCTTCCAAGTCCTCTTTTTGAATCTGACTTGAAATTATGGCATTTCTCTATCAATGTATTTTGAAACCATTTATAAATTATCTTCAGCAACATTTTACTTCCATGTGATGTTAGTGATACTGTCTCATGATTTCCACATTCCATTAAGTCACCTCTCTTCAGAAAGGTCACAGATATGGATAGCTTCCAACTTGCTTGACCATAGGTGGAAAAATAAAATTGTTTGGAAGATAGAAGAACAATGAATTTATATGTTTGTAAATCTACAAAATAAATTTTAAATGTGAATCGCTAAGGACTAAATTTAGTATTGTGGATTTCTCTAGGTTGGAGGAGGAAGTCAATAGGAAGGAGAACTCATTACGTGCTTAGTTACACTGGGAAATTTATACAGATGCATATTAAACAACTATTTTTATAAACATATAGATATTCTCTAGATAAATGGTCATAGAATGGGATGAAAGAAGATTGTATATGTTTATATCACTTGAAGGAATTTTTTTTAAAAGTAAAGGCTTCAAATGGAGGGAAGCATATTATAAAATATTAGAGAGCTCGACATTTAAAATCTCCCCCAGATTCAAGGACAAGAAGCCAGAGAAATGGCTGAGTTGCTGTTAGGCTGCTCTTTGCAAACTTCTCTGCAAATACTGAGTTCTAAAACTTCTTAGTTTTTTTCTCTTATTCTGTTGTTATTGAAGTTTTTCTGCCCAGCATTTTGTAAACCACTTATTTCCACATTAAACTTAATACATTAGGAACCAATTTATAGTTCTTTTGTGATACTGTAGAATAAGTACTGGACTGCTAACCACAAGGTCAGCAAAGGTGCAAACCCATCACACATAGGGTCACAATGAGTTGAAACTGACTAGATGACACTTAACAACAACAACACGGGTACTGATCTTTCTTGCCCAGCATTTTGTAAAACATCTGTTTACAGGTTACACTTAATACTTTAGGGACCAATTTTATGACTTCCATAACAAAATTAAGTATGTTGCAAAAGTATGTCACCTCAAATGTGATATTTAAATGATCAAAAGTATGTCAGCTCAAATGTTATATTTAAATGATCAAGAGCCACTAAAAGAAAATGTCAGTAGGATTCACAATACAATACTTTGCTTAGAAACTACTTCCATATAATGGAAAATATAGCCCCAAGCCCACATCCCATTAAAATTTAAATAGACAGACATCCCAATGTATTTTTCCTAAACTTTTTCATGAAAAACTTGGCTGTGCATTATGCATGAGTCCATAGTCAACTGTCTTGTTGCACTTCTACATTTTGATTATTGAAAGTTATAGTATTTGATGTCAAGAGGAGCTGGAACTCATAGTCAGAAATCCATAGTCTAACCAAGTTAGACTAGGTTTTCCTTCTTATTATTGTGCATTGTGAATCATGTAATCAGATCCAGAAATTTTACATTAGTTTGAAATACACTGGACATATTACATAAATATAACAACAAATTGGTTAGTTAATGAGAGATGTTTTAAATTGAATAGGCATCACTTGCATATTCTGAAGTTTCTTTATTCTTGGAAGCATTCAGATGCATTTATAGAAAATACTTCTTTACTATGTATCACTAAAGGTGCTGACACCTAGAAGAGTTTGAGGATTTAGACAAGCAGCTTGGAAATCAAGTAACCTGGAATCAGTCCTAGTTTAGTCATCCATGGGCTATACGAACCAATGAAAGTTATGTTTCTTAATATCTCAGAGCTTTACTTTCCTCATCTAATCTAAGAATAGTACCTCACTACCTCAGGAGACTTTTGTATAAATTGAATAACATTAAGCAATTTGGAAGATGTGTGGGATATACTGGGGAGTGAATAATGATAGTTATTTTTTAATACTGCTAATTTCAGAGTAGACATAAAGCAGAAAAAAAAATTAATACATGTATTTGTCATTGCTTATGCAGATAGGAAATAGCACTTTTCTGAAGATGTTTTCAGGGAGTGATTGTCTTCCTTCTTTTCCCTAACATCTCCGCCTTGTTTTTTTAAGAAATGAGTTTTTCTGTGGTTCAAAATTGCTCACATAACAAGAGTATGTGAAAACTCAGCAACTTCTCTCAAGTGAAACAATTTTTTGTAGCTGTTGTTAGATGCTGTTAAATTGGGTCCTACTCATAGTGACACTATGCAGAGCAGAAACAAACAGTGTCTGGTCCTTTGCCATGCTCACAATTCTTCCTATGTTTGAGTCCATTGTTTGCAGCCACTGTGTTGAGTGCATCTCATTTGAGATTTTTCTGTTATTCACTGAACCAAACTTTAAGCAGAGTCCTGGTGTGTCACGATGGGATAAAGCAATGGATTGCAAGGTTGATTTGAACAAGGTCGGTGGTTCAAACTCCTTGAAAACCCTACACAGGGTTGCTATGAGTCATAAGTGACTCAGCACTTAGTAACAATAACAACAACAACAAAAAAACTTTAACAAGCATGATGTCCTCATTCAAGGACTGGTCCCTGCTTATAACATGTCCAAAGTAAGACAGTCTCATCATACTTGCCTCTAAGGAACATGTGATTGCACTTCTTCCAATACAGATTTCTTCCTTCTTCTGGCTGTCTCTGACACAGTCAATATCTTTGCCAACACCATGATCAAAGGCATTAATTATTTGGTCTTGTTCATGCATTGTCCAGCTTTTACATGCATTTGTGTTTACTAAAATCACATGGATTGGGACTGGCACATGTTAGTCCTCAAAGTAACACCTCTGCTTTTTCAAACTTTAAAGAGATCTTTTGCATCATATCAGTATTTGATTTTATGATGTTGCTGCCATGAGCATTGTTTGTGGATCCAGGTCAAATGAAATTCTTCACAACTTAATACAGCATTTTATTTATCATGATGTGACTTCTTGGTCCAATAATTTATTGCTACATATGATTTTCTATTTATTGACTGCTTTAAACATTTAGTACTTTCTTTTTTATATTTGTTTGTTCCCATTTATTTTCCACCAGTAAAATCTAATACAAACTGATCAAATTGTATCCCCCACAAAAAAGGATGTGTTCATTTCACCCAATATTAATAGAAAAGTTTAAAAAAAAAATGAAAACAACAAATGCTAACCATGGTGTGGAGAGACAGTTACCCTCCTATATTGTTGGTGGGACAGTAAAATGATGCAACTATTATTTAAACCGGTATGGTGTTTTCTCAAAAAATTGAAAATAGGAATACCATATGACTCCACAATCCCTTTATTTGGTATATATTCCCAGGAAATAAGAGCCAAGACGTGAGCAGATATATTTACAGCTATGTTCATCACAGCACTATTTACAATAGCAAAAAGATGGAGCCAGACTAAATGTCCATCCATGGAAAAATGGAAAAACAAACTTTGGTACATACACACAGTGTAATGTTATGTAAATTGTTCATGAATAACGATGAATCGGTGAATCACCTCGGAACATGGATGAACCTGGAATGCATTATACTGAGTTAATTTAGTCGATCACAAAAGGATAAATATTGTATGAGACCACTATTGTAAAATTTCAAGTAAAGATTTTCAAGCTAAAATAAATATTCTTTGATGGTTTCCAGGAGTGAAAGAGAAGGGAGAGTAATTTTCTGGCTCGAAGATTGACACATCTTAGTTGGGGTGATGGGAAGGGTAATGTACAGGAAAAGGAAGGTTGGCAGAGGAATGATGTAGGCAGGTAAAGAGACAAGGAGGAATAGAGGCAAATAGTGTTATATATACAACCTTGGAACACAGTGTTCTGTGGGTAGATATAAGGGTTAAACAGGGATGGGAGGAGAGTGGGAATATATACACAAATATATTGTGAGAATACATTTGTACATGGGTAAACACACCTATGAATGTGGTAAAACATACAGAGTGAAAAAATTATTAAAACTTCCAAGGTATTATCAAACACCATAAGACAATGAGTTTCTGGGCCTGGGAGTTCAGGAACATAGTTTCAGGGGATACTATGGTCAACTGGTATAACAGTCCACAAAGACAATTTTCTACAACCTACTTTGGTGAGTAGCATCTGGGACCTTAAAAACCCATGAGTTGTTGTCTAAAGTGTCACCATTGGTCTCTCCATGTGCGGAAGAAAGAAGAGTGATGAAAATTGAAGATGCTTGAAATTAACTAGTCCAATGGACCACTGAAGCAAGTGAGCATCACTTACCATGACTCTGAGACCAGAAGAATTGGATGGTGCCAGGCTACCACTATCAACTTCTCTGAAATGGATCACATAAGAGTCTCAGTTAGAATGGGAAAAAAATTGGAATAAACTCAAAATTATATGTAAAAAAAGGAGACCAGGGTTACTGGTCAGAAAGAGACTGGAGAAACCCAAGACTGTGGCCTGCCACCACCCTTCAGGTCTGGAATAGCACTCCCTCATGGCCCAATGTTCAGCCAAACAGTTGAAAAATATAGAAGGGGGCAAAACTAGTAAGGTATACTCACCATGGACTGGTCACTCATTCAAGGTTACCATTACTTAAGGGAAAAGGTGAGATGATGGGTTGAATGGAAATGGAACCACATGGAGAAAGTTGGATAACTGTTGTTGCATGCAGGGGGTTATAATCATGAGATGAAACGAAGTGTATGGTTTGTTGAATGTAAAGCTGATGATCTTCTCTGTAAACTTTCACTCAATTCACAATAAAAAGTTAAAAAAAAATCAAGATATGATATGTTGAACTCCTAACCCCTGCACCAAGAAATATGACCTTGTTTAGAGAAATAGGCTTTTTGTGTGTGTGTTTGTCAGATGCTACCAGCTAAAGTGATGATGCCGTATTATAGTAAGGTGGGCCTTAATCCCATTCCTTGTCAGTGACATTTAATACTAAAAAAGATGTTGTTGTTACTGTTATTGTTAAGTGCCGTCGAGTTGGTTTTGACTCATAGCCAACCTGTATAGGATTCCCAAGGAGTGACTGGCTAATGAGCTTGATTTCCTAACCTTGAGGTTCAAACCGACTTTGCATAAAAAAGAGAGACACTAAAACAGAGTCACACCAAAGGATAGATAGCATTTGAGACTGCTTTTAGAAACCAAGGGATGCCAAGAAATGTCCAAGGTGCCAGAATTTGAAGGATGAAAGGAAAGGTTTTCTCCAAGAACTGACAGAGACAGAGCATAGCTTTGGTGACACCTGGATTCAGACCCACCCTCCAAATCTCTGAGAACATAAATTTCCATTTTTTAAAACCACCCACTTTGCAGTAATTTGTTATGTGTATCGTTATTGATATCAGGTGCCATTGAGTTGGTACCATCTCATAGCGATCCTATGGACAACAGAATGAAATACTCTCCGGTCCTTGACCAGCGTCATAACCATTGCTATGCCTGAGCCCATTGGTGCTGCCACTGTGCCAATCCATCTCATTGGGAGTCTTCCTTTTTTCTCTGACCCTTCACTTTGTCAAACCTGATGTCCTTCAACAATGACTGGTCTGTATTGAACATATGTCCAAACACTGAGAGACGAAGTCTGGTCATCCTGGATTCCAAGGAACACTCTGGCTGTACTTCTTCCAACACCAATCTGTTTGTTCTTTTGATAGTCCATGGTACTTTCAATTTTCTCCTCTAACACACTAACTCAAGTGCAATAATTCTTCTACACTTTTCCTATTCCCTGTCCAACTTTTGCATTCATGTGAGGTTAGGGAAAATAGCATGGCTTGGGTCAGGTGCAACTTAGTCCTGAAACTGACATCTTTGGTCTTCAAATCCTTAAAAGAGTTCTAGTGCATCAGATTTTCCTAATGCAATACATCATTATGAATAGCAGTGGAATATTGTCAGCACCAGATAATTGAATACTGAAACATGATGAATATTGTTAGTTATAGTGTTGGAAGATGAACAACTCAGGTTGGAGGGCACTCAAAATGCGACTGGGGAAGAGCTGGCTCCTCAAAGTAGAGTTGACTGTGAAGACACGAGTGATGTAAAGCCCTCGGGGACTTCATTTGCTGATGGAGCACAACTCAAAATGAAGAGAAACAGCTGTAAACATCCATTAATAATTGGAACATAGACTGTACAAAGTAAGAATCTAGGAAAATTGGAAATTGTCAAAGATGAAATGAAACATGTAAACATTGACTTCTTAGGCATTAATGAGCTGAAATGGATAGGCATTGGCCAATTTGAATCTGATAATCACATGATTTACTATGCCAGAAATGACAAATTGAAGAGGAATAATGTCACATTCACCATCAAGAACAGCATATCAAGATCAGTCATGAATTACAACTCTGTCTATGATACGATAATATCCATATGCCTACAAGGAAGGCTAATTAATGCCACTGTTATTCAAATATATGCACCAACTACTAAAGCCAGTGATGATGAAATTTAAGAATTCTACCAACTTCTTCAGTCTGAAACTGATCAAATATGCAATCTAGTTGTTGTTGTTGTTGTCAGGTGCCATCAAGTCGGAACCGACTCATAGCGACCCTATGCACAGCAGAACGAAACAATGTCCTATCCTGGGCCAACCTCACTACCACTGCCACACTTGAGTCCATCAATGATGCCACCTGGACAATCCATCTCGTTAGGGGTCTTCCTCTTTTTCTCTGACCCTCCACCTTACCCAGCATGACATCCTTCTCCAGCGACTGTTTCCTCCGGACAATATGTCCAAAGTATGAGAGACGAAGCTTAGCCATCCTGGCCTCCAAGGAGCACTCTGGTTGCACTTCTTCCAAAACAGATCTATTGGTTCTTTTGGCAGTCCATGGCACTTTCAGTATTCTCCTCCAACACCACAACTCAAAGGCATCAATTCTTCTATGATCTTCCTTATTCACTGTCCAGCTTTCGCATCCATATGAAGCTATTGAAAATACTATGGTCTGGGTCAGGCGCACCTTAGTCCTCAAGCTGACATCTCTGCTCTTCAATACTTTAAAAAGTTCCTGTGCAGCAGATTTGCCCAAGGCAATACGTAATCTGATCTCTTGGCTGCTGCTTCTGCGAGTGTTGATAGTCGATCCAAGAAGAATGAAGTCCTTGACAACTTCAATCTTTTCTCCATTGAGAAGAATGTTGTTTATTGGTCCAGTGGTGAGGATTTTTGTTTTCTTGACATTGAGATGTAATCCATATTGAAGGCTGTGCTCTTTGATCTTCATAAGTAAATGTTTCAAGTCCTCTCCTCTTTCAGCAAGCAATCTAGATGGATTGATAATTACTGGAATGCAAAGGTTGGAAACAAATAGGAAGGACCAGTAGTTGGAAAATACGGCCTTTGTTATGGTAGCCCTAGGAAACTAGGGCAGCCTTCCAGTGTCCAATGCCTTCTGGAAAAAAACAGAGTTATCTATCACGATTTGTTTTTGTTGTTGTTATACATCAGAAACTAAGAGATACCTCATCCCTTGTGTCATATAATCGAGGAAGGGCAAACCCTGTATATGATCCCTAGGAGATGGAACTGACTCAAAGGCACATTACCACTACTACCATCATCTTCCTTAGTGCACTCAGTGACTGATATCTATAAGCAGAATGGTAAGAATAAATGTGTTCTTCAGTCCTTTTCTGTCAGTTTACTGTTCAACATATATGAAGGTATGGGTCTCACCCTGGTGTAGCCAGAGATTGGATCCCAAGCCTAGTAGGACACTACCAGCTGTTCCGCAGTAGAAAGATGAGGCTTTTTGCTCCCGTAAAGATTTACAGCCTCAGAAACCCTGCACAGGGTCACTATGAGTCGGAATCGGCTCCACGGCACGTAACCACCACTACCAATATGCCATAGCAGAACTCTACAGGATTTATGGTACATGATTTTAACTTTCTTGATTGTTATATAATGAATGCTCAGAAAGGGTTTTGTTTTCGTATACAAACCAAACAAAACTCAACCCACTGCTATGAATCAATTCTGATGGTGTGGCACTGTAGGATAGTATTGGACTGTGAAACACAAGGCCTGCAGTTTAAACCCACCAGCTACTCCTCAGAAATACTGTACAGGGTTTCTGTGAAACAAAATAGACTCCACGGCATTTAACAACAGCAACAGTAACCTATAGGCTAGAATAGAACTGTTCCCTTGTTGTTTTTATGTACCGAACTCATAGTGACCCTATTCACAATAGAATGGAACACTGCCCGGTCCTGGGCCAACCTCACAATTGTTGCTACACTTGATCCCATTGATGCTGTCACTGTGCCAATCCATCTCGCTGGGTGTCTTCCTCTTTTTCTCTGACCCTCCACCTTACTTAAAAATATATCCATCTCCAGTGACTAGTCCCTCCTAACAATATGTCTGAAGCTTGAGAAATAAAGTCTGGTCATCCTGGCTTCGAAGGAGCACTCTGGTTGTACTTCTTCCAACATAGATTTGTTGGTTCTTTTGGCAGTATTCTCTTCTAACACCATAGCTCAAATGCATCAATTCTTCTGTCATCTTCCTTATTCACTATCCAACTTTCAAATTCTTATAAGGTTACTGAAAATACCATGGCTTGGATAAGGCACACCTTAGTTCTCAAACTGACATCTTTGATTTTCAAATACTTTAAAGAGATCTTGTACAGCAAATTTGCCCAATGCAATATGGTGTTTGACTTCTTGACTGCTGCTTCATGACTGTTGATGGTTGATCCAAGCAAAATGAAGTCTTTGACAACTTCAATCTTTTCTCCTTTATATGGTTGTTGCTTACTGGTCTAGTGGTGAGGATTTTTGTTTTCTTTACACTGAGGCACAACCCATATTGAAGGCTGTGCTCTTTGATCTTTATCAGTATTTTAAGTCCTCTTCACTTTCACCATACATACCACAGGTTGTTAATGAGTCTTCCTTCAATTCTGATGACACGTTTTTCATCATATAGTCCAGCTTCTCAGATTATTACTCAGCATACAGGTTGAATAAGTATGGTGAAAGAATACAACCCTGGCAAACACCTCTCCTAACTTTAACCCATTCGGTGTTCCCTAGTTCTGTTTAAACAACTGCCTGTTGGTGTATGTACAGGTTCCTCATGAGCACAATTAAGTGTTCCAGAATACTCATGCTCCACATTGTTGTCCATAGCTTGTCATGATGCACATAATCGGAAGCCTTTGCATTGTCAATAAAACACAGGTAAACATCTTTCTTGTATTCTCTGCTTTCATCTAAGGTCCATATGTCAGCAATGATATCTCTCGTTCTACATCGTCTTCTGAATCCTCTTGAACTTCTGGAAGTTCTCTGTCAATGTATGGCTGCACCTGTTTCTGTATTACCTTTAGTAAAACTTCACTGACTGTGGATATAATGATATTCTCTAGTGATTTCCAAATTTCATTGGCTTACCTCTCTTTTGAATGGTACAAATACAGATCTCTTCGAGTCAAGTGGTCAGACAGTTGTTTTCCAGATTTCTTGGCATAGATGAGTGAGTGCCTCCAGTGCCACATCACGTTGTTGAAAGATTTCAATTTGTATTCCATCAGTTCCTGGCACCTTGTTCTATGCCAATAACTTCAATGCACCCAGGACTTCTTCCTTCAGTATCATCAGCTCTAGATCATATGCTACCTCATAAAATGGTTGAACAGCAGCCATTTCTTTTTAGCACAGTGACTCTGTGTATTCTGAATAATAAGTTTGAATAATAGTGGTATTAGCTGGTTTTCCTCGTAGGTATATGGATATTATCTTATCATAGACAACGTTGCACCTCATAACATATCTTGATACTTTTTTTTGATGATGAATGTGGCACCATTCCTCTTCAATTTGTCATTACCAACAGTAAACCACGTGGTTGTCGATTCAAAATGGCCAATACTAGTCCATTTTAACTCACTAATGTCTATATTATCAATATTTATCAGTCCCATATAATTTTTGAGTTTCCAGTTTTCCTAGATTCATATTTTGTACATTCCATGTTCCAGTTATTAATGAATTTTTACAGTTGTTTCTCTTCATTTTGAGTTGTGCCCCATCAGGAAATGAAGGTCCTGAGAGCTTTACTCCATTAGCATAATCAATGTCAACTCTACTTTGAGGAAGCAGCTCCTCCCCAGTCTCATTCTGAGTGTCTTCCAACCTGAGGGGCTCATCTTCCAGCACTACATCTAACAGTATTGTGGTATTCTTCATCATGTTTCACTATTCAGTACTCTGGTGCTTACAATGTTCCATTGCTATTCATAAGGTTTTCAGTGAATAAATATTTGGAAGTAGTTCCATATATCCTTCTTCCTAGTCTATGTTTGTCTAGAAACTCATCTGAAACCTGTCCATCAGGAATGACCCTTCTGGTATTTAAAATACCAGTGGCATAGCTTCTAGAATCACAGCAAAACACTAGCCACTGTAGTACATCAAACTGACAGATGAGTGGTGGAAGTGTTCCCTAGAGTTATGGAAATTGTTATGGGAGCAGGAAGCCTCATCATTCCTCCATAATGTCACTGTTGTCTTTGAACTACTGACCTTGTGGATAGCAGCCCAGTGTATAACCCACCATGGCACCATGTCTCCTTTTATTATTGTGCATAGATTTCATTATTGCTGTGTTGTTGTTTTCTGCTAATTGTAATCTAATCAGGTCTGACGTGTAGGATTTCCAGTTCTAACTCTTGTATAGAATTTCCAAGGAGCAGCTGTTGAGTTTGAACCGCTGACCTTGCGGTCCAAAACAACCTTGTGGTCCAGTGCTTTATCCTACAGTGCCACATCAGGATTACCATTCAAATTTCGTCTGATATATGATGGCCTTGAGCAATTTAACTTCTAAGTCACACTTATGTCTTTGTGCAAAAATATTAATCACTATATCTTTGAGCAAAGGTATTCCACTATATTAGAAGTTTTACTAAATTGCTTCTCATCATTAAGAAGTAATCTGAAATGTATAGAACTTGTAATAGAAAAAAATGTTCATTTGAGATGGAAAATTAGGACAATAAATTACCTTCCTTAGCTTAACAGCTTATCATCTCCATCAAATTTGGAGCGCAAAACTCAATTTTCTGACTAGGGAGTGAAATACATTTCCTTTAATTATCCCAGATTTTAAACTCCTCTACTGTATTTACTTTCAAACCAGGAATCAGGGAAGAATAAAACATAGATGGGAAAGGACTCAGCAGTTTATAATAATAAGCCCAAACCTAAATCCACTGTTAACTGAGTAGATTTTGCCTAGTAGTTACTCTTTAAGGCAGAATAGAACTGTCTCCTAGGGTTTTCAGGGTTGTAATCTTTAAGGAGCTCTGGTAGCATAGTGGTTATGAATCGGGCTGCTAACCTCAAGGTCAGCAGTTCGAAACTACTAGCTGTTCTGCAGGAAAAAGATGAGGCTTTCTGCTCCTGTACGGATTTGCAGCCTTGGAAACCCTGTGCAGGGTCACTATGAGTCAGAACTGACTCCACAATACTTAACAACAACAACAATCTTCATGAAAGCAAATGTCACATCTTTTTCCATGTAGCAGCTTATGGGTTTGAATGGCCGATCTTTTAGTTAGCAACTGAGTGCTTTAATTGCTGTACTAGCAGAGCTCCTTCTAGAACAGGCAGAACATTTTTTATCAGCAATGACTTTTTCTTTAACTTATTTTGCTAGTATTTGACACAGTACCTATATTTTCTTTCTTCTCCTTTTTTATTTTTTAACTTGAAACAAGGACAAAATGAGTGAGTGCATTATCTCCAGGGGTTAAATAAATGGATTCATTCTAAAAGCTGCAAAAGAATGCTGTGAAGATAAATTCCATAATTCTAATTATGTTCAAAATTCAAAATGCTCAAAAATATGATTTTAGAAAAAAAAATTTTTAAATGCATTAACACAGTCAAGTCAAATAAAATGGCACTGAGTTTATTTCTTTAGAATTCATTTAAAATGTAATTTCAGGGTACCATTGAGGCTAGATCAACCAAGACAATTTACTAGAAACCATATGTGTGTTTTTTCAGTCAGAATTTATTGTTTAAACATTATTAAATAAGGAAAATTTCAAGTAATAATGAAATTTATCTGAAAAAAACCTTCTAAGCTTTTGTTATACATAAACCACAGAAGTTAAAATCATGTACCATGAATCACGTAATTGGTAATATTGCAGTGCTATTAATTAGAAACTGAGTCCTGCAAAAAGGGGACATTTTTTAAAAAGAGAAAAATAACTGATTAAGATTTTTTCTTGTTTTCCTTATGTACCTCTATTATTTTGTCAGTTTTATATGGGTGACATTATTATACTTGTGTAAGATATAAGATTATTTTGAATTTCATTTAGCTGCCCCTAAACTAGGCAAGTGTGGTGCTGTGGGCTAATGTGTCAGACTTCAAAGTCATTTGAACTGCTAGGTCAGAGGTTCAAGCTCCCCAGCTGCTCCTTGGAAACCCTATACAGGGTCGCTATGGGTCAGAATTTACTTAACGGCACTTAACAACTACAACAACAAACTAGACAAGGCTTTGACCCATGAGCTACAATATTTAATTAGATATGAGCCATAGATTTTAGACTAATTTGGCTCTCACAAATAGCAAGGTTAACTCTCAGGAACTGTGCAGGAAATTCCTCATGTGTTGTCTTCTTCATTGGAGGATTCACTCTCTGATGAGACTGTTGTTCAGTGGACATTACTTAAGACTGAAAGGCAGCAAGCAAGTCACAGATAAGTTGACTTCCAGTCTGTATATGGAAATAGTCTCTTAAGAGAAAAAGAATGAAAATGTGAAGACATTTTTACATATTCCTCTTAGACAGTGTTCCTTAATTCCAGCAGTGCCTTAGTATGACAGGCTATTAACTAAAAAATGCATTCAGTACAGTGAATTGAGAATACATACTTGAAATATATGAGGATGGGTCAAAAGTATTGCTATAGAATCACAGAAATTGTTATTACACAATAACATCAAAATGTGAAGATACTGTTTATTGACATATCATCCATCTGGGTCTATACTGACAGTAATATTTCCATCTCTTTAACCCTTCTCTGAAAAATTCTGCTATCTTAGATACAAACCATGACAAAACAGAAGTCAAGGCATTCTTGAAGAACTCAAATAGTGTTCCTTTTAAATGTCATATGAGTTTTGGGACTATAAACAAGTCTGAAAGGGAAGATCATGACTGTACGGTGGATAAGACTTCCCAATCAAATTTCCATAGCACAGTCCTTGCTAACCTCATAAAATAAGCAGGTACTTTGTCATGATCAGAAAAAGAAAAACCCTCAGCATAACTTTACTGGCCTCCCATTGTGTTTGGAATGAACCTATGCATATATGATCTGGAACCATATTAGGAATGCTTTTTGACTTATCCACAGATACTCATTGAGAATCCCTTTTTAAATTTCTTATGCATTACTCTCTTGCATTTAAAATTTAAATGTAAGAATTACTAGGTGTGCACTTGGGAAATAAATTTTTGTGCACTCTGAATGCATCTCTAATGCAGAGTACTCTATAATGGGTGTAGTCCCCAATATTATGTCTTGACTTCAAAAGGAAGGAAATTATCAAATTTCCCAAACATATGAGGGGGCTTCAAAAAGTTTGTGGAAAAATTCCATTAATTTTAACTCCATTTTTATAAAAAACTTATCAAAGTCCCCTCATATACTAATAGCCATTCATAATTAGTTTTAAATAAAGTATCTTATAATGGTGGGGTTTGAATGTATGAGATTTTATTAGTTCTTTACAAAGCATTTGAATTTATCAAATTTAGCATTTTATAGAAAAAAATTACAATAGCTAAATATGTGCATGATTTGATGGTCATAATTGCAAAGTTAAGAGGCAGACATAATATAATTTAGAGAAAAAATATTTCTCTACAAAATTAACACTGATTACCTAATAGTTATTTGAGTAAATCAATTAAATTTGGTTGACCTCAGTTGGGCAATTAATAGGAAAGACTGCTGAAGAATTGATGCATTTGAGTTATGGTGTTGGAGAATATTAAAAGTACCATGGACTGCCAGAAGAACAAACAAATCAGCGTTGGAAGAAATACAGCCAAACTGCTCCTGAGAAGATAGGATGGCGAGACTTCACTCTAATACTTTGGACATGTTATCAGGAAGGTTCAGTCTCTGGAGAAGGACATCATGCTTAGTAGAGTGGATGGTCAGCAAAACCAAGAAAGACTACCCTCCCCCCCTCCACGATACACTGGCCCAGTGGCAGCAGCAGTGGACTCAAGGGTAACATTTATAAGGATGGTGAAGCACCTAACAGTGTTTTGTTCTGTTGTGCATAGGGTCACTATGAATCAGAACTGACCCTACAGCACCTAACAACAACATCAACAACAGTATACTAATCTATAGAATGAATATTGTTCTGTTACAACTCAGGAGGTCATTGTACTTCATAGCTTTTCCTAACCTTTTCTATCCCCGTTCTAACCAACAGCAATGACAAATGCCTATTGCAATATGTTATCACTTAGTCAATAAGACGATTAAAACCAAGACTAGTGATTATACATTTGAAAGCAATTTTCCATGAGGAAACAGGATCTGAAATTAGTTTAGAACAGAAGTTTTCTGCATGAGAAAACACAGAATCAATATTTCCATTTTATTAAAATCATTTCAAGAGTGACATCAATGCATTTCAGTAAAAAACAAATACACTAGATTGCTAAATAAATTGATAAATAAAATGAAGACAGTATCAGATGGAGAGGTGGTCAGTATACCGTACAGCTTCAATATATTATATGTCTATTTTTAAACCAAAATTATATGACTTTCATATATTCAGGAAAGTATGTTTGTAAAGGAGGGAAAATTACTTATGGGAGAGTCCTGATAACAAAATTAATAGGAAAATACTTCCAAGTATTCATTATAAATAAACTCAAAGAACTTAGGAAACCAAAAGAAACAGAAATGTATGGTGATACTTTAAAAAAGAAAAATACAGTTACAATTTCTCATTAAGTTTGTTGTTTTTAAGTGTCATTGAGTCAGTTCCAACCCATAGCTACACTGTGTAGACTTTCCAAGGAGCAACTGGTGAGTTTGAACCACTGACCTTGTAGTCCAGTGCATTACCCTGCAGTGTCACACTGGGCTCCTCTTCCATAAGTAGACCAAGTTAATAGATAAGCCAAATTACCACATAGGTTACAACAGAAATAGACCAAATAAAATTCTGAAGCTTAAAACCACAATATTTGAAATAAAAACTCACTTGAGAGGTTCAACAGTAGATTTCTGCTAGCAGGAGAAAGAATCGTTCACAGTGATAAGAACACAGGAAAAAGAAATAATGAAAAGAGCTTTAGAGAACTGTGAGGTGTCAATGAACACACCATCATAAGGCATAATTAAAATACTGGATGGAAGGAGGGAGAAGGGAGCAGGAAAAACATGCAAAAAAATTATGGCTGAAAACTTCCTGAATCAGATGAAAACATTCATCTATCTATTCCTGAATTTTAAAAAACTGAAAGTAAGGTGACCATAAGGAGATACATACCTAGCCACCTCAGATTAAAAAGGTTGAAACCTAAAACATAGCAAAAAATCTCAGGTGTAGCAAGAGGAAAAATAAATCATCAAGCACATGGGAACGCCAGTCTGTTTGATAGCTGGTTTATCAGAAATAATGTGACAGTTTGTGGCATAGTAAGAGTGCTGATATTTAACATGGATTAATTTGTAGTTAATTAATCAAAACAAATGTCAATCAAATGCCTGTATTCTGATATTAACATCAGAAAACGAAGTCCTGGTGTGGTGCTGGAAGATAAGCACTGGACTGCAAGGTCATTGTGAACTGGAACGTACTCAGCGGGACTTAACAACAACAACATACTATATGGTTCTATTTATGTAAAAAGGCTAGAAGAAACAAATTAAAAAAAAAACAAAAACAACACAACTGGAAGTAGATTATAGGTTGCCAAGGTTTGGTGATATTGAAGGAAATAGGAAATTCTTGTGATTGCATATAGGTTTCTTTTAGAAGTAAGGCAAATAATTCCAAAAATGAGTGAAATATGGGTCAGAAGAAGCAATTTTCAAAGTGTGAAATCTGAAAAGGATTTTGAGCCAATAAAAATATCCATGTTAGTAGTCATAAAATTTGGGGGGAGGCAAATTTCTTAATATACACATTTCCCAAATTTCTCCTGTGAAATTATTATTTTTATCCATATAAGTCACTAGAATTCATTGCTAAGAAGTAATGATTCAAAAACTGTTAAATTCAATTTGGGACTTTCCTGTAAATCATACCTATAGATAGCATGAGAGCACAGATAAATTTCCAGTCAAACGTGAGAATGTAGGTCCCTGGAACTTGGCAGAATCATTATGACTGCTTACAGCTTCCCTCACTGGGCAATAGCATTAGCAATTGATGGATATTTTATCTTTATTATATTTTTTTGGTTGATTTGATATGATGCTGTATTAATTTTGATGTTACCCTGTCATTTGTTACTCTATTCCACAGTTTAACGCAATCTGTTTTAAATTAAAATCTACTTCATTTCCTCAGCATTTGGAATTTCTGTCACTACAGTTTTCCCTCTGATTGTTTTGTAGTTGCCACCTTTATTCATTGATATCTCTGGTACCCTGTTTTCAGTCTTGAAGGTTTGTTTTATTTTGGATACTTCGATTTCTGGATTGAATTTTTGGTGGTGTTACTGTGTATGTCAGTCTCAGGTTCTCAGTCCATAGAACCTCCTTTAGTATTGTTTGTAAGGTCGGTCTGGTTATTATTCATTTATTTCATTTTTGTTTATCTGAAAATGCCATCACATTTTAGGAACAGTTCTACTGGATATATGATTCTTGGTTGGCAAACGCTTTCTTTCAGGGTTTTCTATATGTATTCCAATTGCCTTTTTGTCCATATGGTATCTGCTGAGAAATCAGAGCTTAGTCTTATTGGTCCTCTTTTGTAGGTAAAATTGTGTCACCCCAGGGAATTCTCAGGATTCTTTCTTTGTCTTTG
>NW_006408593.1:2094275-2095666 GCF_000296735.1 Chrysochloris asiatica | reverse complement strand
TATGAAGAACAGGAAAAAATAGCAAACAAGTAAAACAAAAGGAAAGGAAAAAAACCAGGGCAGGTGGCAGACCCAGAGACGAGAAAACCATTGGGGCTCCTACAAGCCAAGGAGTTCAAGTAGTGGGTAGGCAAGGAATGAGACAGTGGCACTCAGCCCAAAATGGAGTTCTTATGGTCCTAATGAATCTAGAATCAATGTCTTCCATCCCAGAGGGAAGTAGTTCATGCAAACCCTAATGAATCTAAAATCAATGTCTTCCATATCAGAAGGAAGCTGGGTTTGAGAGTTCATAATACTCCAGATTTGGCTGGAACTGACTTTGCAGGTCTGAATCTGGCCTCTTCTAAATTCAGGCACCACTGTTGGTGCGGCTAGCTCCAAATTTACTTTGATGCAGCTCATAACCCTGCTGATCACAGTAGTGTAGTTCTCATCACCCAGAGAGCAGGAGCCTCACTGGGGGTATACATAGACGGGTGGCTACAACTCTGGTCCATGGTAATGTGTGTTATATGACAAAACTATCATTCCTTTCCCTCCATCAGTAAGTGGTATGCCTTTGTGCCACCAATCTCCCTTCTGCCTTAAAAACCAGCTCTCAAAATTTGAAAATGGTTTTGCCATGCCTGGCTGGCCAGCATAGGTAACCTGTCTTTGTTACCACCCCCCACCCCCCACATCTGTTCAGCTTCATCTCCTAGTGTGGGCTACTTCGGGGATGGCCAGTGCCAGCTATGCAAGGTTTGGAGCAAGCTTACCAGGCACCGGATTTGTGGAAAGCTCCCAATGCTCTTTGATAGGGCTCACAACTGAGGAGTTAACTGCTAGAAGAGATGGACCTTGGCTGGGAGTGTGTGTAATTGGAGACAAGATACGCCTCAGGTCACAAGGGGATTATAAGGAACATAAAAAAAATAGCACCATTATCTTCCTGTGTCACTGGAACACTTCTGGACCCCAAAATGCTGTCTTGTCTCTAAAGCCTTTTGTGAAAGTTTAAGCTAACCAGACCACATCTGGTTCACTTCTGTGTCTCTTGTTTTGTTTTGTTTTTTTCTGCACCTGTTCAGTTTTATCTCTAACTTATCTATGCCAAGAAATTTGAAGACAACTATCTGGTTGATTGATTGGAAGAGATCCATATTTGTGCCCATTCCAAAGAGAGATGACCCAACAGAATGGGGAAATCATCCGACAATCTCTTTGATATCCCACACGAGTAAAGTTGTACTAAAAGTCATACAGAAATGACTACAAGCATACACTGACAGAGAACTTCCAGAGGTTCAAGCCAGATTCAGAAGAAGCTGTGGAATGAGAGATATCATTGCTGATGTCTGATAGATCTTGGCTGAAAGCAGAGAATATCAGAAAGATGTTTACCTGTG
>NW_006408593.1:2091672-2093205 GCF_000296735.1 Chrysochloris asiatica | reverse complement strand
CCTAACAACTAAAACAAAGCATCAATCCACTTCTCTATCCCTTCATCTGAAGCTCACGGTTCCATGGCTATCATCTGCATCTGTTTTAATTCAACTCAGCATCTTTTTTGTAGAGGGTCTGTGCAGCATTTCAGTCTAGTCCATCATCGTGGTGGTGGTGGTGTGCCATGGCATCGATTCTGACTCACAGTGTCTCTGCATAGGGTTTGCGAGGGTATAAATCTTTGTTGGAGTAGAAAGCCTCAGCTTTATCCTGTGTTTTCCTTGAACTTTTTTGAAGCTTCCATGTAGATGTTGGAGCTGAGTTTGAAGCATGTGCATCAATTTGCCTGGTGTTTGGGAGAATTGAAAATATACTGGTTTGGCTGAAAAAGAGGGTGAGAAATGAAAAACCAAGTGGAGATAATGTTTGAAATTTAGTCTGTGGGCAGATTGTAAAGGATATTGTTTATTTGACTGGAGAAATCGGGCTTTACTCTATAGTCATCCTAGGAGACCTTTCAAGGTTTCCAAGCAAGTATGAAGCCGGATAACTGCTTGCTGTGTGTCAGAGCAATCCAAAATGAGCCATTTGACATGACTGAAATGGCTGTCACAGGTCTGTATTGAACCCCATTGTGCTTCAACTTCTGTTTTCTGCTGGCGGCATGACCTTTTGTGACTGTAATAGAAAATATTTAAAAGGTTCACAAGCTGTAGTCAAAGTTTAAGTATGAGGAGAGAATGTTCCAGGAAGACAGTGAAATAAATGATCTGAAACAATGTCTTGCAAATGAAAATAACTAAAGATAAGAGAGATGTCAAAAATAAAAGGACTCATTTTTTGTGACTATGAAGTAAATGTTTTGTGACTATAAAGTAAATGTCAGTCAGTGAGAAAATTTTCTTAAAAGTTCCTGATGTTTCCATGTTAAACCCTTGCTTTTGAAGCACTGTGTGTTTTTACTTAATGCCATCAGCTATAGTTGTTCTGTTCCTCAGTAAAGCTCATTCCTATTCTATTACTCATAGAGCAAAAATTTTGTCTTTGAAGAAATTGGGGCAAAGGGGCAGGAATATGAGACAAGAAAACGGCTTTGGAGATTTCTTTAACAGAGCAAGAGTTCCTGTATGGTTTAAATGTTTAAGGTGCTCAGTTGCTAATGAAAGGTTGAAAGTTTGAGTTAATTTAGAGATGCCTCAGAAGTACAGTTTGTAATCTCCTTTAGAAAAAAGTATCCATTAAAACCTCATGGACTGAGTGTGAGGGTTGGAAATGTAAAGGTAGAGGTTTTGTAGCAAGGAGGGGAGTGATTAACTTTGCAGTCTAGGAGCAGAGGTCCTTGGAACCATCAGGGAGAAGAGTGGAGAGCAGGACCCTACCCAGAGAAGAAGTGACGCCAGAGATGGAGGCAGAGATGATGACATGGAGAGAGATGGAGCAGCTGGGGGCTTTAGACACAGAGGGAGAGGGGCTGTGTGCTGATGACAGGGGGCAGGCTTGTAGGGTATACCCTTTGGTTGGCTGATGATGCATGGAGTGGATTGTAACCA
>NW_006408593.1:2079526-2088394 GCF_000296735.1 Chrysochloris asiatica | reverse complement strand
ACCCATAGTAAACATGTACAGGATTTCTGAGGAGTAGCTGGTGAGCTTGACCTTCCGCCCTTGCAGTTCAAACAGTTTTGCAGTCTGGTGCATTAACCCACAACACCACAGTAGTCCTGGTTGTAAGTAGATTGGTTAATGTTTGGATTCTCGATTCTGTTCCATTGATTTATATATTTTTCATTGTACCAGTACCACAGATTTTAGAGCACTGTAGTCATGTAACAAATTTTGAAATCAGGGAGTGAGAGGTTTGCAACTTTGTTCTTCTTAAGCAGTGCTTTGCTTATGCTGAATTTCTTTCCTTTCCATATAAAGTTTGTAATCATTGTTTCCAACTCTTTAAAGAATGTTGTTGGAATCTGGATTGGGATTGCATTATATGTGTAAATTGCTGTGGGCAGTATTGACATTTTCACAATTTAAATCTTCCTATCCAGGAGCATGGTATAGTCTTCCATTTTTGTATGTCTTCTGGTTTCTTGTAGTAGTGTTTGGTAGTTTTATTTGTTTTCTGGTAGCATTTATTCCTAAATACTTCATCCTTTGGGCAGTTATTGTAAATGGTATTGCTTTCCTTATTTCCTTTTCAGTGCTGTCATTATTAGTACAGAGGAATCTGACTGATTTTTGTATGTTGGCACACATAAATTACTTCTCCTTTTTTGGTGGGTCTATTGTTATAAAATGTGAAATCAGGCAATTCAGAGGCATACATATGTGCAAAAGGAGCCCTGGTTGTGTAATGGATTAAGAGTTGGACTAAAACCTGTAAATCCAGCAGTTCAAACCCAACAGCCATTCCTAGTGAGAAAGATAAGGCTATCTGCTCCTCTAAAGATTTATATCCTTAAAAATCTAGGGAACAGTTCTCCTTTGGCCTATAATGTTGCTCTGAGTTATAATCGGTGTGATGGCATCGGGCTTGGTTTTGTTTGTCATATGTGAAGAGGAGAGAAATACTAGTTTTATTTCTTTTACATTTTATAATTAAGTAATATGAACTATAGACTATTAAGTGTTAGGAATGATATTAACTGTTGATTATTTAACAAAACTCCAAATCAAATCATTTTCATTTTTTGTAAATAAACAAATTGAGATTATCACTGTAATTTTTTTAGATTAGACTTTTATCCTTTAAATAGTTACAGACATCCTCTTTCTAGACATTTAAATAATAATGTATTGAAAATCTGAAAATTCATTTTTGTGAAATTAGTTTATTCAATTAGGTGATAGAATTTTTTTTTCTTACCATTTAAATTTTTTATCAGTTAATTTACTTTCATTAAAAAATATAATTTTGAAATTTCTTTGGAAATTATCTATGGATTTTATATCCAGTTGAAATTATTCATATAAAGTATTTAAAAACAATGATGAGGCCTAAATTTTGGAACATGAATTCATTCTTCACATGCCACCCTTTTGTAGCTTGGATGCCACTATGAAGGCATATCAAAGGCTTATTGTCAAAGTGTATGATACCTATTAAGGTATACATAAGAGTCTTTTCCTGAAACTCCATAAGAATGAATTCCTGAACCATCCAAATTCCTACCTTGGTCACACTTTGATCTCTAAGCGCTGCTCTTTGGTCTTCAGGGAACAGTGCTGCGCTCTGTAGGTCTCTATAGAGTACATATCAAGTTGGTGGAATATCTGTGAGGAGATGCTCAGTGCGTTAAGCTAGAGCAAAAAGGTACTGATGTTATTGCTCATGTAGACATATTGGATTGTCTTTAGACCTGCAACCTATTCCATCTATATTCTTGAGTCCTGGAGGCTGACAAAACCAATTTTTCAAGTTGTGGACCTTTAGAGGAAAGGCACAGAGGCTACAGAAGCAAGTGGTTGTAAGAAATGTGGGGGTTGAATCCAGAGGGCATTTCAGAAATAGTATTTGAAAGTGTTAGTAATCAATTTTCAACGTATTAAGTGGCAAAGAAAATTCCATTCAAGGTTGACCAGGACTATAACTTTTAACAATTAGTTGGGAAGTTATTTTGTTATCTAAGAGAAGAAGGCAGAAATAGAAACAAACTTTTAGAATGAAGACAATCAGTTTTGTTTTAGACAAATAGGTTTTGAAATGATTGCAGCACAACACTAGATATAAATTCTAAGCAGGAAGTTTGTTGTAGAACACAGATTAATTTTCATCCTAATGTTCACAATTTTGAGAATGTATACATTTGAGGGCATCAAATTCATTTTGTTATAAAATATGAGGGATAAAGAAAGACGCTGCTAAAAATTATAAGGTCAGATATCAGAAACCTGGTGTGGTACTGTAGGATAAGAATTGGACAAAAAGGTCAGTTTGAACAACAAGGTTGGCAGTTCAAACTCATCAGATCCTTCTTAGAAATCCTATGCAGGCTCATTAAGAGTTGGAACTGACTCAATGGCCCGTAATAACAATAACAAAGCAGAATATTTAGATATGATTTCTGGTGAAAGTAATGGAGGAAGTGCTGCTTGTTAAGACCATAAACACAGAAAATCAAATGAGCACTGTACTATTAAAAATATGATAAGACCATTGGAGTCCTGATGTGGCACTGTGGGTTACAGAGTTGGACTGCAAGGTCATCATTGGCTCAAGCTCACCAGCTGCTCCTGGAAAACCATATGCAGGGCCACTTTGGGCCGACTCAACAGTACTTAACAACCAACAACATTGGTGATGGTGGGGTGCTGTCAAGTGGGTTCCAGCTCACAGTGACCCTTTATAGAGGGTTTCTGAGGCTATATATCTTTACAGAAGCAGAATGCCGCATCTTTCTCCCACTGAGCTACTGGCCATTTAAACAGCTGACTTTGTGGTTAGCAGCCCAGTGCATAACCCACAATGCTACCAGGGCTTCTTGATCGGAGTGTTGTTGTTGTTGTTGTTAATAAAGTGCTGTAACTGACTTTTCAGTCCAGCACATTAACCCATGGCACCATACCAGGACTCCATGATAGGAGTATTAGTCAAGATAAAACAATCATTCTTCAGGGATTCATCAAAGTCCAGAGGTGGTTGTTTGCCTACATCTTTAGGTTACGGATGATGTAGTTAAGTCTTCACTGTCTTTCCTTTGTTCTCTAGGAGGCCTGTCAGTCAGTGGCTCCTCTTTGATAAATATAAAGCAGCTGGTGTCCCAAAGACGTCTATTAATCACCACACAATGTGAAAGTAAGCTGAGAAACTGAGCAATGCTTTGTAATTAGTGATTCTTGCACTCTCTTCCTAAGAATAAAAGATTTGGGGAGCAGTTTCCGCTTGGATACATTTTAATTGATACATGGTCATCTTAAGAAATGCGGATGCACTATATGAAGCCTAGACTTTAATGAACCTTAGTAAAGGTGACTATTACATAAAAATGTATATGATTTAGCTTCTTGTTCCTTTGGCTTGCCAAGAAAAACAAACCTAGTATATCCTAAGAAGTTCCAGCCACCAGAAGTTTTCTTTCTTGGTAAATTTTATACTTCATTTCTGCTATCAATTCAGCTGTATTTTTTGGACTAAAAAGTGATGATGTAGTAACTTCAGTTTTAGAAAAAAATTATTCCCTTTGAAAGAAGTAGTACCTGGATATGAACAATTATCTTTGGAAAATTTTAGTTTTGAACATTTTAAATGTTTGAATCCATTTTTAAGAACATTCATATAAAAATGTTTAAAAAAGAGCTAAGATTTTTGTGAAACTGCACAGGAATATATGCATGTTATTAATCAGAACAACCACCAAATCTAAATAAGACTAAATGAATTAAACCATTTAAGAGAGCATGCCATATATTATTATTGATTATTACTATTGATGGCAGTTTGAGTTGATTCTGACTCATGACCGTATGTGTTCATAGTATATTTACTTCCTAGAGAACAGATCCCCAAAGTCTTCCAAGGTACTTTTGGATGGGTTTGAACCACCAAACTTTTATCTAGTAGTTGAGGTATTAGCCTATCTTGCCACTCAGAACTCCTTGGCATATATTAAAGATTCATTAATATTTGAAACAATTTAATATTTGAAAATATATTAATTTATCTAAAATATTCAGTGCAGAGCTTTTATAAATGGTAAACAACATATGAAAATTAGGACATTTGGTTTCATTTCTTTTAATCCCATTTTCTAAGGCTATTTTATAATTTTTGTTTATGTGCAAAGAAGAGGGAGGAGGACTCATTTTTTATCCATTAGAATGTCCTCACACTTCAATCTCTCCAACAGGCAAGAGCATTGATTTAATATGAAGCTACAGAAGTTCAGTCACAGACTTGTCATTAAGTTACACCCACTATTAATATAATACAGAGCTATGGTAGTGTAGTGGTTAGGAGTCGGGCTGCTAGCCTCAAGACACTACCAGATGTTCCTTGGGAGAAAAGATGAGGCTTTCTATTCCCATAAAGATTTACAGGCTTGGAAACCCTATATAGGGTCTCTATGAGTTGGGACCAACTCCACCACACACAACCACCACTACCACTAATAAAATACACAAAATTTGGCTTATATTGTTTTATGCTTCTGAAGGTTATGAAATATATATTCTGGACCTTCTAACCTATTTAGAGCTACTCTTGATATATATGCATGTTTTCTTAGAATTTAAATAGATAATAAATTGTTGTTGCTGTTATATGCCATGGAGTCGGTTCTGACTCATAGCGACCCTGTACAGGGTTTCTGAGGCTGTAAATCTTTATGGAAGCAGAAAGCCTCATCTTTCTTCCATGGAACAGCTGATAGTTTCAAACTGCTGACCCTGAGGTTAGCAGCCTGAGTCATAATCACTATGCTACCAGAGCTCCTTAAATAAGTACCTTATGTATTATTTAAATGGCAATAATTAAGCCCCAAGACCCTGGCTGTTGCAGCTAGAAAACTGAATTAGAGAATATAAGGAAAAGTAAGAAAGAAACAAGGAGAGAGTCTTGGCTTCAACAGCAGGCAGGTTTATTGAGAGTAAACCTCGGATGGGATTAACTCTTAAGTCACCAAAGGAGACCAAGAGCCCATCTGTTTTCTTACAGACTGGGGTATTTAAGGCAGTGTAGTCTGGATACTGGCAAGTTTACAATGGGGGGGGGGGGACGTAAGGGAGATTTCTGGAAGCTCAAGCAGGACTTTATTTAGTGCTAACTGGGGATAGATCAGGCACAGGGTCCTTCATTGCAGACTCTTGGTGTTAGGGGGCTAAGGGCAGACATTTCTCTTTGACTGCTTCCTGCTGATTTATGAACGTAGATGGGGTGAGTCTGCAACACGCGAGTGGTTGCCACCTGATCTTTCACAATGGCAGTGAGTCAGTCTGCAAGAACTATTTGGAAAGAATTCATTATACAAGGCAGGAATACAGCTCCCAGACAAAGGAGGAGTAGCGGTCCTACAAAGGGTAGTAACCAAGGGAGGATACTCTGGGTGAGCCATGAGCTTGGAGAATTGTTGGAATTCAGCCTTGCTGCTTTTTCTTTTAATCTCTTTATACCATCTTGGATTAGGCCTGATTTGTTCACACAAAAAACAGCATTTCTCAATGAGAAATATGCAAGTGCCTCGTTTTTCGGCTGTAAGTCTAGGGCTGTTTGATTTTGGAGGACTACTCCTGCTAGGGGGTTCATCTGATCTTGAATTTGAGATAGTTGTAGAGATATTTCATCTAAGAAATATCTCCTAGGGAGGAGGATAGGATGGCTGTTCTGGTTCTTACACCTGCTGTGATTCCTAGGCCGACAAGTAGGGGATAAGTTGCAAGGCATATGTGTTTCAGCTCAAGGGAATGTTTATTGGGAATGTTTATAGGTTGATCTTCAAAAGAATAGGTTATGGGTGGGGATGTGTATGCTAGGGTGTATGTACCAGTCCCATTAGTAGGTAGGCAAATGTAAAGTTTGTTTTTGTTTTTTTTCTGCATAGGAAAAATACTCCTTGGTGAGGGTTAATACATCCTTGGATTTGGAAAGACATGTTGGGGCCTTTCCGCATGTGCAGCTCTTTCCCATGCTGACAGGGAATTTGCTAAGTGGGATGCTCCTAAGGGTTGTAGGAGAATGGAGTTGGCAAGGTTGGCGTTGTGACTTGCTTCTAGTACTAACCTGTGGGTTTGAGCATGCAGAAACAGTTGAGTGTTATTAATGGGTAACATGTGATAGTATCTCCTGACTTGGGGGCCTACTGCCTTGAGGCACATGTTGAATAGTGTGTAATCAGTGGCTGTGGGGTGTCTGGAGTCATAATATTGTGAAGTTGTTGTAGATGGTACTGGTGATGTAATATGAGAGGGGTAAGAAAATTCTTATTGGAGAGTCTGATAAGAAAAACTGGGTCAAATAATATACAAGATAGGGTGGGATGTTAGATCTTGGGCCTTTCCTCTTGATCCTGTGGTGGGTGTTGTAGGGTACTGGAGGCGTTAGATGAATGTTTGGATACCCTTTAGGATGTCAGCTTCTGGCATGTTTGTGAACGATCTGTTTAGAGGAGAATATTGGACCTTTTGGGGGGTTTTGAGAAAGCTAGAGAGGCTATTGTTTCTACCCATGTTCATAATGGGATTAGAACGGCTGAAAAAAGTGATGAGGTGGAGGCTAAACAAATCCAGCATGTATCATTTATGTGTTGTGGTAGAGCTTGATATAGGAGGGAGGCTGGTAAGTTTATTAAATGTTGAATTGGTGATGGCTGAAGGTTAATTAGAACAGGAAAAAGAGTAAAGAGAGTGAGAAGAAGATTTGGGTGAGGGTGAAGGAGAGAAAGGTGCCTTGGAGGCATTAATTCCTGGATCTGTTGTAAAAATGAGTCCGGAGTTAGAAAGGGATAGTCTGGTTTGCACAAGTCAGATAAGAGATCACTGATAAAGGCTGTAAATTGGGGAATTATGAGACTCATGTGTTATTCAGGGAAGTCAGGAGAAAAAATAGGGATAGAATAAAACAGAGAACAAGGATTTCTATGGTGGCTCCTAAGTATGGAATTAGCCAGCAGGATGTGTTGGAGATGTAGACAACACAGGAGAGGCAGAAAATTATATAGCTGGGAAAAAACTGCCAGTAGTATTAATGCCCCAGTGAGGATGACTGGTTGGAGCATTTGTCAGCTGATTGGAGGTGGTCGAGATGGTCCTGGAAGTGAGATAGATCAGGGAGTTTCTTTAGGGAGGCTAAATGATACCATGGGGTTTTGCAATTAGTGCCAAGTTTGGAACCCAGATGTAGAAATAGCCAACTAGGCCTAGGAAAGACTGGAATTGTGTTTTTATTTTGGGAAGGGGAATGGCTTTTGCTAGTTTTTCTTCACATCTTCTGAGACTCTAGTGGTTGGTGTTAGGGAGAGGTCTAGGTAAGTTACTCTTTTCTTTGTTATTTGGGCTTTGTGTTTGGATAGCTCCACTGTGCTAGTTGATTTAATAACTGGGGAGGGAGAACATAACAATGAGTCCTCAACATATTGGAGGATAATACTGGGCTTTACGTTAAGTGTGTTTAAGTCCTTCTGGAGGGCTTGGCCAAAATAATGGGGGCTGTCCTGAAAACCCTGGACTAATAGTGTCTGGACCAACTGTTGACTTATATGGGTGTTGGGGTCTGTGCAGGTAAAGGCAAATAGGGGTGGGGACTCAGGGGATATAGGAATGGAAAAGAAAGCATCTTTTAGGTCCAGTACTGAAAAAATAGGTAGTGTCAGGAGGGATATGGTTGAGGATAATGTAGGGGTTAGGTATGACTGGGTGGGTGGGGATTATGGCTGCATTGATACGGTGTAAATCCTGAACTAGTCTAAAAGTTCCGTCCATTTTCTACAGGTAAGATGGAGGTATTATGGGGGGAGTTGATAAGGATAAGGAGATGAGCCTTTAGGAGGCAGGTAATGATGGGTTTTAAGCCATATATGGCCTCGGGGATATAGGCTACTGGGGTACAGATATATAAGCTTGAGGCTCTTTCATTGAGATGACTACAAGTGAATGATGTACTGCTATTATTAGGGTGTTGGTGTCCCAGACTACAGGATTGACCCCAGGTAAAGGGGGTTCTGTTGTGTTTGGGAGTATTTGGGAGTTACAAAGTAGGATATAGGGGCGGGAGGGGTTTAGTTGAGTGAAATATATATATAGGGTGGTTCCTAATTATTATAGGCTATCTCATCCTAGTAAGGGGGTAAGGGCAACATTGTAACACCAGGAAGAAGTGGGTAAATGATAGTCCTTGGAAATTGCAGGGAGAAGAAAAGGGCAGGTTTTTCTTCTGGCCCTTGAGTTATTTCCCTTAATTTTTCATAACTGACTGCCTTATAGGCATATCTGTCTATACCATTTGCTAGGCAGGAGATCATATGTTCTAGCTTGGTGGGTCTCTCATCTGGAATCTGATAATCCTACCCTGGATCACTTCGGGGTAAGGCTTCCTATGCTACAGGGTAGCAGGTAGGGGCTGGATAATGGATCTCATCAGCATATGCTTCTGCCGCCCTCCAGATTAAAGCTTTCTCTTCTGTCTTTAGTGTACTATTGAGGATGGTATAGACATCCTGCCAGGTCAGGGAGAAAGTCTGTGAAAGATGTGGAAATTCTTTTCTAAATTTTGCTGGGTTTTTGCTGAAAGATCCTAGCCTATTCTCAATTTGAGAGAGATCAGAGAGGGAAAAGGGGACATGGATACGGGTGGTGCCCTCATGGCCGGCAACCTCTTAGAAGAAAAAGACTGAGGGATCCTTTTGACCTTGTTACTGGGCCTGGGAGGTTATTCTGATCTGTGGAATCTGGGGACCAGGGGATTGGTGTAGAGGTGGGGATGGAGCTAAAGGAAGGTTGGGGGGACTGAGGAAGGGAGGGAGCTAAGGAGGAAGAAGGTTCAGGGGA
>NW_006408593.1:2072687-2079251 GCF_000296735.1 Chrysochloris asiatica | reverse complement strand
AGGGGATTGGTGTAGAGGTGGGGATGGAGCTAAAGGAAGGTTGGGGGGACTGAGGAAGGGAGGGAGCTAAGGAGGAAGAAGGTTCAGGGGATTGGGGGCAGAGATAAGGTGGGGGGTGTTCATTTGCATGATCAAAGGGAGATTCAGCAGGATTCAGGTTAATTTGGTGAGTGGAGCAAGGGGAGGGGTGCCAGTGGAGGAAGAAAAAGGCTTGAAAGTGGGGAACCTGCCATTTTGCCATTTCTTTATAGAAGTTGTCAATGTCTCTGAAAATTTGGAAGTTAAAAGTGCTGTTTTCTGGCCACTGACTAATTACAACCATACTATATTGCAAAAATCAATTATTTATTTTTTGGATTGATTTCTGTTAGCTGTAATTTCTTTAGGTTATTTAGAAGACAGCCTAGAGGGGAGGGGGTGGTTTGCAAAGTCCCAGCTCCCGTTTTGGGTGGGTCAAGGAGTCACTGCCAAAGGCTGTGTCTGCCTTCCCACAGGTGAGAAGGGAGATGACAGGAGGTCCAACTGTCAGACCTGATGGCCTAGAGAGCGTTATGGACTTCCCAGCACCCTCTGCCAGGGGAATCCAAGTGATCCTCCAAGGATCAGGGGATGAGGATCCTCAGGAGAGAGTGCCAGGGGCTGATTTATCTAGTCCCACGAATGTGTGATTGGTGTTAGATAAGGACAGTTTTGGCAGAATGGCCTCTGAGATCTGTAGTTATGTAAAAGAAAAAAACGGACTTCTTGGAAGTGAATGGTTGCGGAAAAGGACTTTACAAGAGTTTTGATAAGCAACAGGGGTGCCCTGGTCTGGTCTTGCAATCCTCTTGAAAGGGTCAGTGATCCCTCATAGTCAGTTGCACAGGGAGAGAGAGAAGAGAGAGGAGAAAAGCGGTCTACTCATATATGAGCAGTCGGAGAAAGAGATTCTAGGTTCAGGAGTATTGAGAGTTTACTGGGGTGTGCCCCAGTCAGAACCTCACAATCCTCCCAGACTGAATCTGCAGTCTCTCGAAATCCACTGGAAAAAGAGAGACAGAGAAGAGTGACAGAGAGCAGAGCGTGGCTAAATAGCTAGGACAGGTTTTGGAAGGGGTAGAGCTTAGAATGGGCTAGCTGTGTGGGGGAGAAGGCCTTTGTGAGGCCTTGCAAGAGGGTGGAATTTAGATGAGTCTGGTAGCATAGTGGTTATGAATCAGGCTGTGAACCACAAGGTCAGCTGTTCGAAACTACCAGCTGTTCCGCTGGAGAAAGATGAGGATCTCTGCTCCCGTAAAGATTTACAGCCTCGGAATCCCTGTACAGAGACCCTGTGAGTAGGAACCGACTCCATGGTACTTAACAACAACAACAAAGCTCCCCAGCTGCTCCTTGGAAACCCTATACAGGGTCACTCTGGGTAGGAATTGACTTGATGGCACTTAACAAATGATGGGAATGGGAAATTTGAAGCATAAGGAAAATATACATTTAAGAAAGTTATGGCAGTTCATAGAAAAGGCTTAGGCAAAGGGGGCCTCTGACCAATTTCCGTTGCGTTAGAGGTATTTCTCTAGATCTCTGAGAATTCCATTTATAGAAGGTGCCGTTTGCAAAGCATAAAGAGGTGTTTTGGTTTGATTTCAGATTGTTAATGAGGTTTTTTTTTTTGTTTTTTTTGTTTTTTTTAATTGACCAAGAGACACCCTAATGGGGTCTCTTTTTCTGTTTTTGAGATAACAGTTCCCATAATTTTTGTGTATTCAGTTAAAGAAAGAAGTAAGGGGTGGGGGTGGCCGGGGCACGTGATGTTTCTCTACAGGGCATCCTGAGGAGAGAAATATCAAAGCCGGACACAGGAGGGAGGGCCAGAAGAACAACCAGAGTGTCCTCTGTATTGTTCAAATGGTGGGTCCCTGAGACATATAAGGAAGGCCTGCTGAGGCCTTATGTCTGGGGTCCAGAGGAGGCGTTCTCTAGGTACCTTAGAGAAAACCTCCGGAGGCCACTTACCTTCCCTGTGGGAATGACTAGGGAGGAATCAGCTGGTGGTGGATGGTTGGAGCTGGTCTTGGACGTGGTCCTGTGTTCTGCTGGAGCCAAGAGACTAGGAAGGAAAAAAAAGGGAGACAACTGCTCTAACAGGCGACCGAAGTTGTGAATGCTGCAAATCCCTTTGGAGGTTATTGGAGAGAACCCTGACCAAGCCTCCTCAATTGGACTTGGTTTGCTCACAACTCCAAGATGTCGCAGAAGGAAAAGTTAATCTCACACATCTAGGATTCCCCCATCTAGCTTCTGCCAACTACTGTGCCTGAGCTTGTGAGGAGAGAAGAGAAGACGGTGTGGGGGAATGGGAGACAGCAACCCAGATTCAGCTAGCTGGGGAGTTTCAGCTTACTCTCCTGGGCCCCATGTTGGGCACCAAAATATAAGGAAAAGAAAGAAAGAGATGAGGAGGGAGTCTTGGCTTCAACAGCAGGCAGGTTTATTGAGAATAAACCTGGGAGGGGGCACTCTTAAGTCACCAAAGGAGACCAAGAGCCCATCTGTTCTCTTACAGGCAGGCGGTGTGGTCTGGATACAGTTTTGGGGAGTTTACAATGGGCAGGGGTTTGGAGATTTATGGAGAGTTTCCTGAAACCTGGAATTACAGGGGGGTTGTCTCCAGGTGTAATAAAGACTTAAGCTTTCCAGGAGACCAGAAGCTCAAGCTGGACTTACTTTATTCAGTGCTAACTGGGGGTAGCTACAATGCCATTTTGTTGATCAGGCACAGGGCCCTTCAGAGAATCAGGTTGCAATGACTCAAGTTTAGTTGTACAGATTGGCAGTGCTGGATCATGTGGCACAATAGGATCAGCACTGGATTGCTAACCACTGTGGCTGTTAAGTACTGACAGTTGGTTCTGACTCACAGCAACCCTGTATAGAGTTTCCAAGGAACAGCTGGTGAGTTTGAATATCCAACCTTGCAGTTCAAACAGATCGAATGCTTATCTTACAGTGCCACATCAGGACTCAACAATATCATTAATGACTACCACCTGTCTGTCAGTTTGTTATACATTCATTGCATTTTGTTGTGAAGGTGGAAACTTTTCTAATGGTATTCCAAATTCCAGAACTGTCCCTCTTGGTAGGCAGGTTGTAGTGGAGCCTCCAGATTAAGACAGATTAGAAAGAAATTCCTGGTGATTTACTGTTAAAAATGAACCAGTGACAACTTTGTGCATGGCAACAGAACAGGATGCAAAGTCGTGTTGGAAGATGAGCGCTCAGATGGAAAGAGACTTAAAATACAAGTGGGGAAGAACTGATTCCTCAAAGTAAAGTGGACTGTCCTGTCCTTGATCTGGCGCAATCCCAAATTAACAGTAACAGCTGTAAATAGCTGTGGTATAGTGGAGTCCTGGTGGGATGCTGTGGGATAACACGCTGGACTACAAGGTCAGTTTCAACCGCAAGGTTGGCTGTTCAAGCTCACCAGCTGCCCCTCAGAAACCTTGTATAGGTTTGCTATGAGTCAGAACAAACTTGACGGCATTTAACAACAACAACAAATAGTTACAGTCAGATTTTAGGATATGAAAAATTTTAATTATTCTGCTGTGCATTTGTTTTATGTCTTCATTATTAACAAACTGCTTCCATTTATTTTCCCTAGAAGGAAGGCCGAGTGGGTTGGGGATAATCATACCAAAGTAATAGCAGAGTTGTCTGAAAGTATTTCAGTTTACATAATTTCTTAAACTAACAGTTAACATACAAATTTGTGTTTATCTAGCTTTTTGCTATCCAAACTTCACTCAAAATTAGAAGATCTAACATTTAGATTTTCTTAAATTACTGCCTTTACATCTTTAGAAACACTATAAACTATCACCAGAGATATTAAACTTCCAATAGTGGCACCTGCTTCATTTTACCCAATATGATGTGTATTCTAAATGAAATATACAATTCAAGCACCAATGTTTCTTTTCCTTGAAATCAGATTTTCATTATAAAGTTGACCTTTAAATGTCCCATTGTGTTAGACAAACAACATTATTTGAAATTAGTCACAGGTTTCTTGTTTTGTGTGAGCAAAGCTTCGTTACAAGCCTTTCTATAAAGCTTCTATTCAGTTTAATAATTCATACTTCTCTGCTTATCAGCTTTAGAATTCTAAAGCAGGCATTTGCCTATAAATCTTTCCCACTGCTGCATTTTATTTTAATGCACAGCAACAGAACACTAACGTAATTGGTGCAATCTGTTATTTACAGATATGTGATGAGACGCAGGTGGCAAACTCTTTTTTAGTGTTGTAAGGAAAAGTAAGACCTTCTTCACAACTTGAATTATGTGCATAAAAATTGTTGCTGGGTTAGGATAGCAGCTATTGCCACTCTGGGTGTTCTCTAATTTCTGCAGTAAATCTTTCCCATATGGAATTCTTTTCAGTTCTACTCAACACCAGAATGCCTATTCAATGTTAAGGACATTTATTCTCTAGAAAGTGGTCCCATAAAAGAATATTGTTAGGTTTTATATGTGGAATCCTTAGAAAAGGCCCAGAGTAATTCAGTGCATGATTTTTTTTTTTTCTTATAATAACTTCCATAAATGCTTTCTGAAATCTAAAACACACACAAATATTTTCCTGCTTTGATGGTAATTTATACATATAAAAAAAGAATCCAAAATTAAACTCAGACACTGGCTTCATTTACCACTCAAAAATTGTTTTAAATGAGGATCATCATAAACTTTTTTGAAAAACAACACTAATGAACTCATATAAATACTACATACCAAAAGTCGACAGTCAATTAACAAAAATACTTGGGGACAGTTATATTTCAGAATTTAGAGCTTCTTAGCTTGTATAAAAGTAATCTGATCAGTACTGTGCATTATATACAAATGTAATTCCCTATAATGGTGTAATAAATAACTAAATGGATAGAATCATTTTACTTTAATCATGATTTGAACCAAACTATTTCGGAGCAGCGTAGAGTCCTGGTGTGGTGCTGGGGGATAATGCACTGAACTGCAAGGTCAGTCTGACTTGCAAGGTTGGAAGTTCAAGCTCTCCAGCTGCTCCTTTGAAACCATATGCAGGGTCACTATGGGTGGGAAGTGACTTGATGGCACTTAACAATAACTTTGGAGTAGTGGCTCCATATGATATACACTGGACTGCCAACCATAATGTTTGAGCCCACCAGCTGCTCTGTGAGAGAAAGATAATACTTTTCTACTCCCACAAAGAGTTAAAGCCTCAAAAGCCCTATACAGGGTTGCTAGCAGTTGGAACCAACTTGAGGGCACTTTACAACAACTTTAAATTAGCTTCATGTACCTTCTGGGGTTTTCATCCTGAGCTACATGCTGTTCAAAGAGGAGGCTGACCATACTTTGAGAGATAAAGATATTTTGGAACATGTTTTAGATCATTTATCATTAAAACTGTCCTATCATTGATATGGAGTATTGGCTGTGATTGGACTATGTATGATATGGTTGTTAAGTGCTGTTGACTCATTTCCAACTCATAGGAAACCCATGTAGAATTTCCGGCAAGCAGTTGTTGGATTTGAACTGCCCACCTGGTGGCTCGCAGTTCACTGCTGATCGTACAGCCCCATACCAGGATAAGATTGAATACATTTCCAGAAAGTAAGCCAGGTAATGCAGTGGTCTACTAACCCACAGACCATTGGTTCAAAGCACTGGCAACACCAAGGAACAGCTATACTCTGCTGATAAGGTCACTGTGAGCAGGAATCAACTCAATGGCACTGGGATTTGGAAACGTTCCAGATCTCATCTATTTTTGTAACAATTAAGATACCAATAAAACATGATATGCAAAGTCATATTAAGCAAATTAAGACATTATATTGATTTCAGTAGGTATTTTTTGCACATATGAAATGTGCCAACCAAGGAATTAATATAATGGGTCTGAGAAGAATAAGAGATTCCCTTTTCTGCAGTACTTTAGTGCATTTGATATAAAATATTTGAATATAATTAACAACTAATGATATGAATGGTCTAATTAGGAAATGTATATATTTACATTGAAATTTCAAAAGACTATGATTGTGGAGAGCTCAAAGATTAGGTGTAATGAGCATGCTAAATTGCAGGTTTAATAGAGACTTTCCGTTTTTAAGAATTAGATCTCAAATTTATCATGTATACTTTAAAATAGGACATGCATTTATTTTAAAGTCTATCAGTTAAATATAAGTATATATACTTTAAAAACCTAATTATGTGACAAAAAGTAGTCAGGGTAATTATCACTATCTATCTACTAGAAAGAACTGTTCATTTTTACGATAACGCATTCAGAATGCTTTGGAACAATTGCTTTACTGCTCAAGAAGGTTTATTGAACTATTTGTTGTAGGTTTGTACCTTTGCTGACCCCTATTCTATAAAGAGGAGCTCTGGTAGTGTAGTGGTTACAAATGGGGCTGTAAACCGCAAGGTCAGCAGTTGGAAACTATGAGCTGTTCCGCGTGAGAAAAATGAGCCTTTCTGCTCCCGTAAAGATTTACAGCCTCGGAAACCCTGTACAGG
>NW_006408593.1:2070613-2072400 GCF_000296735.1 Chrysochloris asiatica | reverse complement strand
TTCTCTTGTTCTGTACAATCCTCAGAAGAAAATACATTATTTCTATTTTAACCATTTTTTGCCAAATGTGTTATTTCATTTAAAGTGCCATTATACTAACAGCCATGACCGTAACAAATGGCATTGTAGGGTTCTGCTATTATTCCCACACAAAGATTTCTCAGATGAATCTGATTTATTTTTCTAGCTCTGTAAAAGCAAACTCTATCTGAAAAGTATAAATCTGTTACAGGGATTAATAGATACTCTTTTTTTTTTTTACAACAACTAGGCAATGAAATGCTTTGTATGTTAGCATTCTGCCTCACTAATGACTTATCTTAACTATCAGCCAATATTAGAATGCTTTAGAATGTGTAGTGTATAAAATAAGTGTCACAGGTTGAATCATGCACCCCTAAAATATGTGTCAAATTGGCTGGGATGTGATTTTTGTGCTTTGGTAGTTGTGTGATGATCTCCATGATATAATCTGAAGTGATAAAACCCCTCCAAGCACAACTCTGATCCAATGTAAGGGAAATTCCCAGGGCATGGCAAAGACAACTTTAACCGACAAGAGGTAGAAAGAGAAAGAGGTGAGCAGAGAATGGGGCATACTAACACCATGAAAGACGAGCTATGAGTGGAGCGCATCCATTGACCTGGAGTCCCTGCTCTGTGGAGCTTCTAAATCTAGAGGAAGATACATGTCAAGACACATGGAGATGTACAAACAATGCTGGGCCTACCGATGCTGAAGACACTGGGACCTTTCTCTAGAGCTGGCGCTCTGAATTAGACCCCTAGCCTCTTAAATGGTGAGAGAATACATTTCTGGTTTTCAAAGTCATCCACTTTTTTTTTGTTGTTGTTGTTAAGTGTCATCAAGTCAATTCTGACTCATAGCAACTCTGGCTAATGGTTTTGAATCACCAAACTTGTGGTTCAAACCAACCTTGTGGTCCAGTGCTTTATCCCATAGAGCCACAGTAAGGACGAAGAAACCCAGAATAATGTCTTTCACCAGAAGTGGTCCCTCCTGATAACATGTTGAAAATGATTTGGAAGTCAGCTACCTGGCCAAGTAACTGGAACAGATCCACATTTGTTCCCATTCCAAAGAAAGTGACCCAAAGGAATGTGAAAATCATCAAACAATATTATTAATAGCCCATGTAAGTAAAATGTTACTGAAGATAATTAAAAAATGGTTCTAGTAATACATCAACTGGGAGCTGCCAGAAATTCAAGCCACATTCAGAAGAGTACTTGGAATGAGCAGTATCACTGCAGACACCAGACAAATCTTGGCTTAAAGCAGGGGATCCCAGAAAGATGTTTACTTGTGCTTTATTGACTATGCAAAGGCAAAAATTTTGTGGATCATAACAAGTTATGGATAACATTAAGAATGGGAATTGTGGAACACTGGAATTAAGAACACTTAATTGGGCTCATGAGGAACTTGTACATAGACTTAGAGACACATAGACAAACACAGATAAGAGAACAAGAGGATTCTAAATGGTTCAAAATTAGGAATGGTGTGCATAATGGCTGCAACTTTTCACCACACTTATTCAATCTATTGGTATGCTGAACAAATCGAGAAGCTAGATTATGTAAAGACCATGGCACTAAGACTAGAGGAAGGCTCAACAACAGCTGGTGATGTGGAGGTGACGCAACCTTCCTTGCTGGTTTCAAACAGTACATAAAATACTGATGAAGTTAAATTATATATATATATAAAACCTTCAGTATGGATTGCATCTCAATGTAAAGGAAAAAAAAAAAGAAATCCT
>NW_006408593.1:2067454-2070428 GCF_000296735.1 Chrysochloris asiatica | reverse complement strand
GCCTATATGTATTTATTACAACACAGAATTGTTTGTTCTACTGGCAACCCTTGGTACTTTCAATATTATTCTTCAACACCATAATTCAAATGCTACATGTCTATGATCTTCTTTATTCACTGTTCAACTTTCAGTTTCACACTGACCTTGTATACTAGTAGTTGATGGTCTGTTCCACTGTCTGTACCTGGCCTTGTTCTTACTGATGATTGATTGAACTTTTCCACCATCTCTTCCCACAGATATGGTCAATTTGATTTCTGTGTATTCCATCTGATGAGGTCCCTGTGTATAGTTACCTTTTATGTAGTTTACAAAATGTATTTGCATTAATAAGTTATTGGTTTTATAAAATTCTATCATGGGATCTCCAGCACCATTTCTATCACCAACACCACCTTTCTAAACTGATGCTCCTTCATCTTTGTTTCCAACCGTTGCTTTCCAATCACCAGTGATTCTCAGTACATCTTGACTATATGTTTGATCATCATCACTGGCTTTAGTGATTGGTGAGAAAATATGAACAATAGTGGTGTTAACTGGTCTTTCTTGTAGGCATATGGATAATATGGATATTATCCTGTCATTTGTTGTTAAGTGGCATCGAGTCGATTCTGACCCATAGCCACCCTGTATAGGATTTCCAAGGAGCAGCTGGTGAACTTGAACTGCTGACCTTGCAGTTCAAACAGCTTTGCAGTCTGGCGCATTAACCCACAGTGCTACACCAGGACTCCATATCCTGCCATAGACAGTATTATATTTTAAAATAGATCTTGAAATATTCATTTTGATAATGAGTGTGACACCATTCCTCGTCATTATTTTATTCCCAGCATATAATTAATTGTCAGATTCAAAGTTTCTACTGTCAGTCCATTGAAACTCACTCATGCCTAGGCTATGGAACTTCATGTGTTCCATGGCATTTTGATAACTTCTAATTTTCCTTCATTCATACTTGGCACATTCCATGTTGTTTATTATTGGATATGCACAGTTGTTTCTTCTCATTTTGGTTGTTCCCCATCGGCAAATGAAAGTCCCAAAAACATTACTCAATGTGTGTCATCATGGGCAACTCTGCTTTGAGAAAGGAATTGTTCCCCAGTCATATTTTGAGTGTCTCTCAACTTGAGGGGCTCATCTTCCAGCACTGTATCTAAGAATCTTCTGGTGCTACTCATAATGTTTCAAAACTCAACTTTTTGGTTCTATTGTTATTCTTTGTATTCTGCTATTATCCATAAGGTTTTCAGTGGCTAACCAGTCAGAAATATGTCGCCTCTCCTTCTTCCTAATCTGTCTTAGTCTGGAAGCTCCATTAAACCTGTCAATCATGGGTGACCCTGGTGGTATTTAAAATAACAAAAATTAAAAAATAATTTTAAAAAAGGTGGTGGCACAGCTTCAAGCATCACAGCAACACGCAAGCCTCTACATTAGGACATACTGATGGAACGAGTGGTGGAGCAAGCCTGTGTGTTGTCATTGTGAGGTAACACTAAGCTGGATCTGACTCATAGTGACCTTATGCACAACAGAACTAAATACTGCCTGGTCCTGGGGCACCCTCACATTTGTTGTTACATTGGTGTGCATTTCTGCTGCCACTATGGCAATCCATCTCACTGGGGACCTCCCTCTTGTTTCACTGACTTTCCACTTTACCAAGCAATATGGTCTTCTCTAGTGATTGTTTCCTCCTGATAAAATGTCTGAAGTATGAGAGACAAAGTCTGGCTATCTTGGCTTCCCAAGGAGCATTCTGATTGTACTTCTTCCAACACAGATTTCTTTGTTCTTTTGGCAGTCCATGGAACTTTTAATATTCTTCTCCATAACTTTACATGTATTAAATTTTTTACAGTCTCCCCAACTTTCGCATGTATATGAGGCTATTGAAAATACCATGGATGGGGCTCTGGCATAACTTAGTCCTCAAAATGATTTTTTTGCTTAAAGAGGCCTTGTGTAGTCCTTGTGCAGCTGATTTGCCTAATGTTGTTTGATTTCTTGACTGCGGCTTTGGTGATTGTAGATCCAAGTAAAATGAAGTCTATGACAACATCAGTCTTTTCTCCATTATTATGATGTTGTTTAATGGTCCATTGGTGAGGATGTTTGCTTTCTTTTCATTGAGGTACAACCCATACTGAAAGCTGTGGTCTTTGCTATTCATCAGTGAGTATTTTTGCTTTCAGTAAGCAAGGTTGTATCATCTGCATATCACAGGTTGTTTTTGAGTCTCCCTCCAGTACTGAGGCCACATTAATTTTAATATAATCCAGCTTCTCAGATTATTTGTTCATATAGATTGAATAAGTATGGTGAAAGAATACAACCGCTGTGCACATCTTTTCTGATTTTAAACAATTCAGTGGCCCCCTCCTCTGTTTGCACAATTGCATCTTGAGCTATGTACAGGTTCCTCATGAGCACAATTCAGTGCTCTGAAATAGTCATTCTCCTAAATGTTGTCTATAGCTTGTCATGATCCAAACATTCCAAAGATTTTGCTTAGTCAATAAAGCACAGGTAAACACATTTCTAGTATTGTTTGATTCTAGCCATGATCCATTTGACATCAGAAACAATATCCCTTATTCCACAACTGTGTGTGAATCTAACTTGAAACTCTGGCAGTTTGTTTTCAATGTACTGTTGCAGCCATTAAAATATCTTCATCAAAACTTTAATTGCATGTGAGATTAATGATATTGTCTAATGATTTCCACATTCTGTTAGATCATCTCTCTTTGGAGTAGGCATAAATATGAAACTCTTCCAATTAGCTGGCCTGGTAGACATCTTCCAAATTTCTTAACATAGATAAGTGAGTGCCTTTAGTGCTGTACCACTTGTGTTGAAATATTTCAATTTATATTCTATCAGTTTCCAGAGCTTTGCTCTTTGTCAGTGTCTTCAGTGCACCCTGGACTTCTTTCTTCAATACCATTGACTCTTGATT
>NW_006408593.1:2060410-2065074 GCF_000296735.1 Chrysochloris asiatica | reverse complement strand
GAAGCTCAAAATGCCCACAACTCCCCCACAGCATGATCCTTCAAAAAAGCAAGTCCACAATGTTGAAGGCTACAGTCTTACGTTTGTCCAGTGGCTGTCTGTGTACCAGGCGGGGACCTCTCCTGTGCATTACCGCCCACACCTTCCCTGGAGCCCATGCACCTGTGCTGCCGGGTCAGGGAAGTGCCGGAAGTCCCTCCTCTTCTATTTTCTGTTGATGCATTGTGCATCATTCAATATTTTGCCAAAATAATCCTTCACTATTGAAAACCAAGGCTTGATTTTTTTCTTTACTTATTTCAATTTGAGAAATGCTGATCGAGTCCTTCATTTTTAGTTTCTAACTCCAGGTATTTGCACATTTCATTATTGTTTTTGTTGTTTTAAGTGGCATTGAGTTGGTTCCAACTCCTAGAAATCCTGTATAGGGTTTCTGAGGAGTGCCTGGTGGGTTTGAGCTGCCAACCTTTTGGTTCAAATTTACCTTGCAATCCAGTACATTACCCTGTAGTGTCACACCAGGACTTCATTATGTTGTTGTTGTTATTAGGTGCTGTTGAGTCAATTCCAATCAATACCAACCCGTATGGGGTTTCCAAGGAATGACTGGTGAGCTTGAGCTACCTACCTTTCAAATATTATGCTTTTTATACATGAACTCTAGTACAGCATGAGAAAGATTAAGATTTCTGATCCCAGCAAGATTTACAGCCACAGAAAACCATGCTATGAAGTCAGAACTGACTTGATGGCTGTTTATAGGGCTGTGTCCTTTCACCATACTTATTCAATCTGTATGCTGAGCAAATAAGCCATGAAGCTGGATTATAAAAAGAAGAAAGTGGCACTAAGTTTGAAGGAAGACTCATTAATAACTGCATTATGCAGCGGGTACAACCTTGCTTGTTGTAAGCAATAAGGACTTAAAATACTGATGAAGATCAAAGAATACAATCATCATTATGGACCACACCTAAATGTAAAAAAGAAAAACTTCTCAGCACTGGACCAACCTGACAACATCATTATATACAGAGAAATAATTGAGGTTGTAAACATCTTAATTTTGCTTATTACCACAATCAATGCTCATCCAAAGAGCAGTCAAGAAATCAGTGTATTATTGCATTAGGAAAATCAGCTACAAAAAAACTCTTTGGAGTGTTAAAGAGCTAAGATGTCACTTTGAGGACTAAGGTATGCTTGAACCAAGCCTCATATGCATATGAACATCGGACATTGAATAACAAAACCCAGAGAGGAATGGTTGCATTTGAGTTATGGCATTGGTAAATAGTATTGAAAGTACCATGGGCTGCCAGGAGAACAAACAGATCTTTCTTGAATGAAGTATAACCAGATTGCTCCTTCGAAGCAGGAAGGGGAAACTGTCATTCTTTGGATATGTTGCCAGGAGAGACCAGTCTCTGGAAAAGAACACCATGCTTGGTAAAATAGAGGGTCAACTAAAATGAAGACGACTCTCAATTAGATTGATTGAAACAGTAGCCCCAGCAATGGGCTCAAGAGTAACAACAAGAGTAACAATAACTGAGAGGATGGTGCAGGATCTGGCAGTATTTCATTCTGTTGTTCATACCGACATGATAGCGCCTAACCACAATAACAATGTATATATACATACATATTCATGGCCAACATATGAATTTGTATTTTTACCTCCATAGATAAAGACGAAACCATAAACTTGTAATTTCCTGTGATGTTGACTACAGATATCTTTTGAAGATACTGACTCCAGGAACTTGATTCCTGAACAGATTGCAATGACATATCATGTTTATTGAATATATTTTAAGCTACTGCATAACAGATGACAACAGAAATTCGTTTGTAAGCCAAAGTAACCTGTTGAGACAGATCATAATAAAAGCCAACTGCTTTTGAGATGGTTTAGTACAAAATTTTCCCTAATTGGATGGTCTGTATTGGATAGTGATAAACAGATTTAGTCAAATGATGTATCTTGACAAATTAATGGTAGGCTTACATGGAGAGTGTAAAATATTAAACTTCAGGTTTTATCATATATGAATTTTAAATCTTTTTCTATTTCTCCATTAACCATAATGTTTATTCTATCTTAATAATTCTAGAACCTGGGGTAAAATCGCTAACAATTTCCTATAACATCATATTTCACCAAACATAATAAACTTTCACCACCAAAGTTATCATATAATTTTACTACCATTGCACAATATTGGGGTCCTAGCATGGCAGTGTGGACTCCTGATATGGCGCTGTAGGATCAGCACTGGACTGCAAACCACAAGTTCGGCAGTTCAAACCTGCCAGCTGCTCTTTGGAAACTCTGTACAGCATCTTTATGAAGTGGAACCGACTCAATGACACTTAACAACAACAATGTAGGGTAAGCAATGGCTTACTAACTGCAAGGTCTGCAGTTCAAACCCAAAAACTTATCCTCAGAAACCCTACACGGGGCTGCTATGAGTCTGAACCGACTTGATGACACTTAACAACAACAAAAACACATAATATTCACATCATTAAAATATAAGATTAAAAGTAATCTCATGTTTAAAACTATACAGTAGAACGATACAGTAATCTATAGTGGACTCCTGATATGGCCCTGTAGGATCAGCAATGGAATGTGCACTATAAGGTTGGCAGTTCAAACCCAGCAGCTACTACTCTTCAGAAACCCTCTACAGGGTTGCTATGAGTTGCAATCGACTCAATTAACAACAACAGCATGTACCGTAGTCAGTTATACCCTTTAGGTTGAACACAGGCTATAAACTGCTCTATCTTTATTCATCTACTTTGTTTTCATGGGAAAATTTTAAATTCCAAGAGATTTTGCAGATTGGAATTTGCTTATGGGAAAACAGACAAACCATCAATGAATGGAAGATCAAATAATTCAAGAAAAAAAAGAAAGACTCATCTTTAACCTCAGGTTTACTAAATAGAACCTTACAAGGACAAAATGCTTGCCTGTATATTAATCAAGAACCAGCCTCCCTATCTCAAGAGGCCTGAACAGGTTGAATTCCTGACATGATACTTGTGAAGTGCCTGAAAATATTGTCCCCCCTGCTGAGGTTCCTGATGCTGCCTCTTCTAATGCCAAATCTGCTGTCTCTCTATGTAATCTTCGTGATCATGTGATTTCATGTTCTTATTCAATGAGCCAAGGGACACATTTGATATCTACACACTTGAAATATAAATGTTCCAGGTAAAATGAAAATATTTTAACTAGCAAATTATAAATTGCTGGAGCAAAGTTTAATAACCATGACGGATTCCATTCTAAAATTTAAGCTACAAAAGAGAATATAAGGAAAACACAAAAAAACATGAAATTGTAGCTAAAAGGAAAACATTAATTAAATCTCTAGATGAAAAACAGAAAAGTTTTAAGTCTGTAATATGGAGGATTAGCATATTATATTTTTGGTGGTGAGCAATACGGTTGCCTAAATAACATGATATTCCTAAACAGATTCAATGCTGGAAGTATTCACTTGTTTATGCCAAGAAACTTAGAAAACAGCTACCTGGCCAACCATATGGAAGAGACCATATTCACGCTCATTTCAAAGAAAGGTGATCCAACAGAATGCAAAAATATTGAACAGTATCATTAATATCACAGGCAAGAAAATTTTTCTGGAGGTAATTTAAAAATGGTAGTAACTATACATAGAAATGGAATTGCCAGATATTCAAACCAGACTCAGAAAATGATGTTGAATGAGGGATGTCATTGATGGTATCAGATGGAGCTTGGATAAAACAGATAATTCCAGAAAGATGTTTACCTATTTTTCATTCACTAAGCAAAGACATTTGACTTTAGTGATCAGAAAAAAATTATGGGTAACATTGTGGAGAATTGGAATTCCAGAACACGACTGTGCTTTTGAAGAAATTGTACATGCAATGAGAGGTAGCCATTCAAACAGAACTAGGAGATACAACATGGTTTAAAATCAGGAAGGCTATGCTTCAGGGTTCTATAATTTAACCATATTTATTCAATCTGTATATTGTTGTAATTGTTAAGTACCATTGAGTCGGATCCAACTCACGGAAATCATGTACAGGGTTTCCAAGGAGTGATTAGTAGGTTTGAACGGCCAACATTGTGGCTGGCAGTCCAAAGCTTATCCTATAAGCACTATTCCAGGACTCCATTCAGTCTTTATGATGAGCAAATAATCTGAGAAGCTGGACTATATGAAAAAGCTTTAAGCATCTAAATTTGAGGAAGATTCATTTAGAATCTGCCATAAGCAATGATGCAACCTTGCTTGCTGAGAGTAAAGAGAACTTGAAGCACTTACTGATGAAGGTCAAACTTTTTCAGTACATGTTACACCTCACCACAAATAAAGCAAAAATCCTTACCACTGGACCCAAAAAATCAACATCATGATAAATAGAGAAAATACTGAAGTTGTCGAGGATTTAATTTTATTTGGATCCAGAATCTACACCCATAGAAACAGTGATCAAGAAACCAAACTGCAATGCAGTGGGCAAATTTGCTGCGAAAGATCTCTTTAAACTTAGTGCTAAAAACCAAAGATATAACAATGAGATTCATCTGACTCAAGTTTGATATTTTCAGTTACCTTCTATGCATGGATACGTTGGACAAAGAA
>NW_006408593.1:2029553-2044198 GCF_000296735.1 Chrysochloris asiatica | reverse complement strand
ATTTTTCTTACTCTTCTATAAGTCTGAAATTACTTGAAAAGTAAATAAAAGGAAAGAGAGAGAAAAACAGCAGAGGTCAGAGGAGACGCTCAATTGAAAGTGAAGAAGATTCTCTGTGATAGGCATTCTTTCCAAATTTGTAGGCACTCTTTAAAATCATTGCTTTATTGACATTGATCAGCGGTTCGAGCCCATTTATAATTCCAAAATTATAATTGAGATTACAATTTTGGAAGCCCTATACAAGTTCACTAAGAGTCAGAACCAATTCCATGTCCACATTATTGACATTATTAAACAGGGTTCTAGACTTCATTTATACAGCAGTGACAGCAAAGGGTAATATTTCTTCTAATAATAGCAAATATCAAGCACAATTTACCCTTTCTTTCACCTATAGAAAGATTGAGTTCCTAATGGAGACAGCTTTGGAAATTAGAAAGTCTTAACTTTTAATACTAACAACCTCCTCTTAAGCTCTGTGATTTTGACCAAATGTTTATTTAACCTTTTCTGAAACTTAGCAAAGTGAGTATTAAATATCTTGTTGCCATTGATTCAATTCAAGTTTACATTAAATGTGCTGGAATGTGGTTCAGGGTATGAGCATGTTTGGCCTGAAGAACAGCTGTGTATCACAAGTACTGAAGCATTTTAGACTGCACTGATAGATAGCTAATTTTACAGTGAACAGAGGAAGGCAAAAGTTAAGTTCCTCTCTTAGGGCATTAGACCACCTTACAAAAGGCTACGGCAGAAATTCCGAGCTCCCTTTGTTCATGCTCAGTGAATTCTATGCAGACCTTCACAGCATCTCTGGAGGTAAGGAATTCTCTGAATTGATGCCATGGTTCACTGGACAAAGGAATCTATTCAATAAGTTTATATAGGTGGTCACTGAGTTGTTGTTGTTAAATGCCATCAAGTTGGTTCCGACTCATAGTGACCCCATATAGGGTTTCCAAGGAGCGGCTGGCGAATATGAACCATCAACCCTGTGGTTCAAACTGACCTCTCAGTCCAGTACTTTATCACTTCATGCCACAAGTGGGGTTGTGTAATACATTATAAAAAATAAAGGATTTCATAGTAGAACTGCTCTATAGAGTTTTCTTGTCTAGGATCTAGTGGATCAGACACTGCTTGTGCTCCCAGAAACCTTTTGTACCCGTTGTTAAGTGCTACACAGTCAGCTCTGACTCTTATAGGGCTTAGTAGGAGTGGCTGGTGGATTTCAACCATCTACCTTGCAGTTAGTAGTCCAATGCTTATTCTATAGTGTCACACCAGGAATCCTTATTAGATTCTGATTAAATGTGACTTCTTTTTCTCCTTGAACAGTTATATTAAGTCAACACAAGGCTAACAACAAAGCAAACACTTTTTTTTTTTTTAGCCTGAAAGCTTACCGTCAAAGAGAATTGACACCTGAAACCGAGCGCTCTCAGCTCTTACATTCTTTGTGCCTACTTCCCAATGTTAATAGTTCTTTTTTTCTCTCTTTCCTATTCTGCTGTCAGCTTTCTTTTGTGAGAGTTGCCAATGTGTCTTTCATCCAAGTAATAATGTTCACTTTGTATTGGCCATAGCACATTGTACTCAAGTATTTGGCAAGTGACTGGGTGAATGAAGAAGTATATGAATTAATTAATTGAGTCTTTGAATATTCCATGGACAATGAAACTTATATGAGGAAAATTCTAAGTTCAGTGAGATATTAAAAAAATACTTGCTGTCAAACCTTTTAGAGATCCCTTGTGCTTACTTTTGAGTCATTTATTATATACCAGCAAACTACCTTTTTTGAGTATGAAATCTATGTAATAATTAAACCAAACCAAACTAGTGTCAAGTCAATCCCAACTCATAGAGATGCTGTACGCCACAGTAAAACTGGCCCCTAGAGTTGTTGAGCCTACACACCTTCTACACATCGTCACCAGAGCAAACTGTCTCGTGGGTCTGGACTACTGACCTTGTGGTTAACCCACAGTGCCACCATGGATCCTTAATAATAATTAAAGAACATATTTACTAATTTTACATGAATTTTAGTATATTGTTGTTGTTAAGTGCCATTGAGTCGGTTCCAACTCATAGCGACCCTGTCAAGGGTTTCCGAGGAGCAGCTGATGAGCTTGAACTGATGACCTTGCAGTCCAGTGCACTAACCCACAGCACCACACCAGGACTCCAATATTATATTAAAGACACAAAAATCCAGTCAGGTAATTATAACTATTACTTCCTTGCAGGTTCTTAGGGAGCCCTAATGGCACAGGAGCTAAGCGCTGGGCTCCAACCAAAAAGTCAGCAGCTTGAACCCCCAGCTGCCCTCCTGTAATGATTTAAGGCCTTAGAAAACCATTAGGCAGTTCTCCTCTGTTATACAGCCTTATTATGATTAGAATACACTCTGGTAGTGTAGTGGTTACGAATTGGGCTGCGAACCTTAAGGTCAGCAGTTCGAAACTACCAGCCGCACCGCGGGAGAAAGATGAGGCTTTCTATTCCCGTAAAGATTTACACCCTCGGAAACCCAGTACAGAGTCGCTATGGGTCGGAACCGACTCGACGGCACTTAACAACAACAACAACAACACTTGTTGGTTATTATTTTTTTTGTTTGCTTCTTCATAAATTCTTAACTTCTAAAATATACATGCATAGATAGATTCTCAATATCAAACCAACTAACTTAATTAAACTTGATAGGTTTCCATGCCCTGCCCCCCCCCCCCCCCCCATAAACATGAGAAAATACAAGGGACAAGCATCTCTTTTTCTCATTGATATACATTTACAAAGTAGATTGGATTTAGAGCTGTAAGTCCCATCTTGTAGTCACTTTATAATTTCCCAAATACTGAAGACTGGTATTTTGACTTACTTTTCACTACATGACTCTTAACTCATACCTGCTTGGGTATGAATCATCGAAGTATCCTCCTTCCCATTCCAGAATTCTTAGATCATTGAGCAGAGCTGGACCCGCATCTTTTGCAAACATGTCTCCTTAAAAGAGAGGAACAAGGAATAGCTGTGACCAAACCCTAGCCAAGGAAGCTGCTCTTTCTGCTGCTCCCACTGCCTACAGCATTAATTCACTTATGGCTGCCTCAGCTTTTATTTCAACTTTACAGCTAATTTTAGACTTTGTATCAAAGGACCTGGAAATTGATTGTCTATGTGAACACACCTCCAGGCAGCCTTGCCCTGGGCTGAGGGCTCACTTGTTTGGCAAGAGTATTTTGCTTTTAGGAAGAAACACTGATATGTGATATTCTGAAATTAACATATTTTATTGTGTTTATTCACCTGTCCTCTCTCTTTTTTTTTTTTTGTTCTCACTTGTCCTTTTTTAGAGCTCTGCTTTTTCTGGACTGACTATCGGATGTCTACTGTATTTCACAGTTAATAGTTAGTGTTTTGATGAAAAATCACTGCTACCAGTTAGTCTACCAAGAGGGTCATTCAATATTTGTTTCTATAATTTAACATTTGGATAGGTAGATGGGGTAAAAAGACTGCCAGAGGCAGAGTGGCATAATATATTGATCCCATTTGTTGTTGTTGTTGTTGTAAGTGTTGTCCAGTCAGTTTGGACTCTCAGTGACCCTGTATAGGGAATCTGAGGAGCAGCTGGTGGGTTTGAACAGCTAACCTTGTGGTTTGCTGTCCACTGCTGATCCTATAGCACCACACCAGGAGTCAAAAACTCTCATTATGATACTGTAAAACAGAAAAATAAAGAGAAGACCATGATACATATTACATTTATTATACCCTCCCCAGTATGTGTCCTGAATAATTTAGAGCATTTAAGCAATAACTAAGTACAGGGTCACTGAGTCAGAACTGACTGCATGACACTTAACAACAATCAGCTTCTGATCGTTGTCGTTGTTAAGTGCCATCAAACAGGTTCAGAACCATAGTGGCCCTGTTTCTGAGGAGCGGCTGGTGAACTTGAACCACAGATCTTGCAGTGCAAGCCCACATTGCAGCCCGGTGCATTAGCCCACAGTGCCACAGGATACCCCGTTTGTAAAATGCAAGAGTCAAGCAATGCATATTTTCCCATGAACCACTTAGTAAAGTGCACTAACATGAAGGAATCCCTGTAGGATACCAACCTCTCATTCTTTTGTTAAGTGCTGTCCAGTTGGTTCTGATTAGAGACCTTGTATAGAGTTTCTGTGAGTTCGAACTGCTGACCTTGAGGTTAGCAGCACCACACCAAATCTCCTGTGGTGGTGATTATGTGCTGTGGAGTCGGTTTCAACTCATAGTGACCCTGTACAGGGTTTCTGAGGCTGCAAATCTTTACAGGAACAGAAAGCCTCATCTTTCTCCCGCAGAACAGCTGGTAGTTTTGAACTGCTGACCCTGAGGTTAGCAGCCCAATTCATAACCACTACTCTACCAGAGATCCTTAGCTATAAATAGGCTCATTGAAAATTCTCCGAGTTACAGTATAGCATAAATGAACTAAATAATGGCACGACCTCATGAACTTCTAATGATCTTTCTAAAATAGCAATCTAATTGTTTTCCATCACCTGCAGGATTCACTCAGTGGTTTTACTTTTTCAGACTCAATATCCAAAGTCTGTCACTTCTACTGTCCCCATTAGCAGTAAAATTACTTTGTACTTCTTACAATTAGACCCTGTCTATCCTGTTATGCAAACTATTCTCTCATCAGTGTCTTCCTGGTGAATTTCAACAGTCTTCCAAGTCAATCTTTTTTTTTTTTTTTTTAATAATAGCTTCTATAAAAATTTCATTGATCCATTTCTGTAGACAAAGGTTATAGTGTTTATCCCTGTTTTGCTGTGGTTTACAACTATTTGTATTCTTGTAATTAAAAAAAAAAAAAAAAAAATATATATATATATATACTTACCAATATTAAAATGAGAAGTCTATTTTTGGTAAGGTTTATGTCAGAATTATTATTCTATTTCCAGTGACTATTACAAAGTCTCTCAGATGTTGAGCTCTTAATGGACTATTTTGCATTGAATTTATATTGTTGTTGTTGTTAAGTGCTAGCAAGTCAATTCCATCTTATAGTGACCCTGTACAGAATTTCCAAGGAGCAGCTGGTAGTTTTAAACTGTAACCTTTGTGGTTCAAAGCCCAATGCTGATCCTATAGCACTACACCAGGAGTCCACTGTTTATCCAGTGTCACAGAATAAATCATTATATATTGTTTACTATGTGACAACTATCATTAAACTCCTACCACCTTATAAGCATTATTCTTTTGCTATCTTTTTTCTCACTTGTGTGTTATTGTATCCCTCCCATCTAGAACATTTATTTAAAAATAATAGCATTATTTTTTTAAAAACCACTTGTTCATCTTTAGTCCTACTCTAGCTACTTCTTTAATGCTATCATTTGTGGATAAACTTTTTGTTCATTCTTCAATCTATTCCAAACTCCAAATCGTCCTTTACCACTTCTTAACTAGAAATACTCCACCAGTTCACAAAATGCAATAAACAAGTTAGAAACCGCAACTTTTACTTGGTTCTTAGTCTCTCAGCCCCTATTACTTCCCTTAACTTCCCTTTTTTGGTTTTCCTCCTGCATCTATGGCTATTCCATCTTTGTTTCATTTGCTGGCTTCTACTTTTGCTACTTCTGTATTGGAGATTCCTTCCTGGACTCATTTCTCTTGCTTACCATGTTCTTTAATTAAGGTATTATTCAAACTCATAGCTTTCATAAGCATCTGAACAAAGAACACTTTCCAATTTATGACTTCAGCCTGTTTTTCTCTGTGTGTCATCCCTGGACATCCAAATTCATGGGTAAGCCATTTTCTCTTTTATGTCATACTAATAATAGAAAATTGGTTAAAAGCTTAGCTTCTAAGATAAAACTGTTAGTCTCTTCTCATTTGGGACAAAAGAGAAAGAAAGAAACCAGCAACTCAGAGAAGAAGGTAGTCTATACTAAGTACTATACCACGGTATAATCTCCTCTAAGACAGGAGAACCAGATGTGCTTCTGTAACACTAATGACTTTTCTGATCAAGCCGCATCGATGGATCCTGACAGCAGTGAAGTGTAATGTGGAACAGAATTCAAAACCTTAAAAAGTTTACTTGGAGTGTTTGAGACAAGACTTTCTCAGATATTTCATAAACTTTGAATCAAAATTACTCCTGAAGTTGTTTTTATATAAATAATACACTGGCTCATAAAATTAATAATTTTACCAGTGATATTACAAGAATACTGTGTGCCATCGAGTCAGTTTTAAGTCATACTGGCTTCATTGAGATTATTTTTAGATAAGAAGTGTAGAAGGACAGTTTGGAGTCCATGTTCGGCAATGTAGGACAAGGTCGGTTTGAACCACAGTGTCGATGGTTCAAACACACCAGGCACTCTGCAAAAACCCTACAAAAGTTCACTATGGGTCAGAACTGACTTCACAGCACTTAAACCAACAGCAACAACAAATCTTTACTGAAGCAGAAAAACTTCTTTCTCCTGCAGAGTGACTGGTGTATTCAAACTGCTGACCTTATTATTAGCAGCCAATGTGTGACCCACTGCTTTACCAGTGCTCCTATATTACTACCACAGGATACTACTATACACTTCAAAATGTTTATCTGTCTAAGACCAAATGATCAACAATTTACATCAGGTTGAAGAGTAAAAGGATAAAAAAGTTGGAAGCAAAACATCCAGAAAAATATTAGCACATTGTGAAAAATGTACCAAATGTCTCTGTGTGTTATCAGATGTCATCCAGTCAGTTTTAAGTCGGAGTGTCCCTGTGCATTACAGAACAAAAAACTGCTCGGTACTGCACAATCTTCACAATTGTTACGCTTTAGCCCATTCTTGATGTCATTGTGTCAATCCATCTCTTGGGGTCTTCCTCTTTTTCACTGTCCCTCCAAGGTCACTGACACCAAGCATGATGTCATTCTATAGGGTCTAGTCCCTTCTGACAATATGTCCAAAGTAGGAGATGAAAGTTGTGCTATTCTTGCTACTAAAGAACATTTTCACTGTACTTCTTCCAACAAAGATTTATTTATTCTTCAAATAATCCATATGGTAATTTCAACATTCTTCACCACCACTGTAATTCAAATGCATGGATTCTTGAGTAGTCTTCCTTATTCATTATCCAACTTTCACATAAACATGAAGCATATCATGGCTTGGGGCCGGTGCACCTTAGTCCTGATACTGGCATCTTTGCTCTGTAACTCCTTAAAGGACTCTTACACCAGATTAACCTATTGCAATACATTGTTTGATTTCTTGACCTCTGGTTCCATGAGATTCATTGTGGATACAAGCAAAATGAAGATTCTGACAACTTCAATCTAGTCTTTGAGTACCAAGATGTTATTTATTGGTCCACTTGTGAGAATTTTTGTTTTCTGTACAGTGAGCTGAAATTCATACTGAAGGCTACAGTCTTTGATCTTCATCAGTTAGCATTTCAAATCCTCTTTGCTTCCAGCAAGCAAGATACTGTCATCTACATATAACAGATTGCTCGTAAGTCTTCCTTCAATCCTGATGCCAGTTTCTTCTTCATATAATCCAGTTTCTTGGTTTCCTTGCTCAGCATACAGAATGAATAATTTAGAAAAATAAGGCTACAACTCTCCTGCACTCTTTCCTGATTTTAAACCATTCAGTATCCTCCTGTTCTGTTCGAACAACTGCTTCTTGTTTTATGTACAGTTTCCCCATGAACACAAATGTTCTGGAATACTTACTCTTTGCAATGTTATCCATAGTTTGTTATGATCTAAACAATCTAAGGTTTTCTCATAGTCAATAAAACACAATTTAACATCTTTCTGGTAATCTTTGCTTTCAGCTAATATTCATCTGACATCAGCAGTGGTATCTCTAGTTCCATGTCCTCTTCTGAATCTGGCTTGAGTTTCTCAGCTCTCGGTCGATATACTGCTACAACTATTTTCTAAATTATCTTCAGTAAAATTCTGCTTACATGTGATACTAATGATATTGTGTGATTATTTCCACATTGCATTGGCTCACCTGTCTTTGAAATGGGCACAAATATGAATCTCTTCCAATTGGTCTTCCAGGTAGCTGGCTGTCTTCTAATTTTTTGGCATAGACAATTGAGTACCTCCAGTGCTGCATCAGTTTGTTAAAACATTTCAATTTGTATTCTTCTGGAATCTTGTTTATTGTCTATTCCTCAATGCAGTTTGGCCTTCTTCCTTCAATACTATCCATTCTTGATCATATTGTTGTTGTTAAGTGCCATCAAGTAAATTCCAACTCATAGCGACCCTGGCTTAGTTATTTTTAAAATAGGGTTTCCAAGGCTTTAAGTCTTTGTAGGAGCAGAAAACCTCATGTTTTTTGTGTCTTAATCTTATGGTGCCTCTTAAAATGTTTGAACATCAACCAATTATTTTTGGTACAGTGACTATGTATTCCTTCTATCTTCTTTTGCTGCTTCCTGGCCCATACAATATTTTATCCATGGAATCCTTCACTATTTGAAATTGAGGCTTGAATGTTCTCATCATTTCTTCCAAATTCTTTGAGGTTGGCCCAGGATCGGGCAGTGTTTCATTCTGCTGTGCATAAGGTCTCTTTGAGTCAGCACTGACTCAATGGCACGTAACAACAACAACAATGTACATTCAAGATCAAGTTTTAGAATGTTTTCTGACTTCCATTCTGATATTTCTTTTTGTACTTGTCTTTGTAATGACCTTTTGTTTTCTTCATGTATGGTGTTCTTGGTGTCATCCACAGCTCCTCTGGTTTTTGAGCAGTAGTGTCTAATATATCAAATTTGTTCTTAAGATGGTATCAGAATTCAGGTGGGATATGCTCAAGGTAATATTTTGGTTATTGTAGATATGCCTTATTTTTCTTCAGTTTCAATCTGAATCTGAATCTGAACAATTAATGGTCTGCTTCATTGTTGGCCCCTCATCTTATTTTGAATGATAATATTGAGCTTCTCTGTCATCTCTTACCATGTTGTTGTTGTTGTTAGGTGCCATCAAGTTGGTACTGACTCATAGGGACCCTATGTACAACAGAACAAAATACTGCCCGGTTCTGGGCCAACCAACAATTGTTGCCACACTTGAGTCCATTGATACTGCCACTTCACTGGGGGTCTTCCTGTTTTTCTCTGACCCTCCCCCTTACCAAACATGATATCCTTCTCTAGTGACTGGTCCCTCCTGACAATATATCCAAAATATGAGAGATGAGGCCATCTTGGCCTCCAAGGAGCACTCTGGTTGCAGTTCTTCCAACACAGATCTATTGGTTCTTTTGGTATCCCATGGCACTTTCAACATTCTCCTCCAACACCATAACTCAAAAGCATCAATTCGTCTACGGTCTTCCTTATTCACTGTCCAGCTTTCACATGCATATGAGGTTACTGAAAATACCATGGTTTGGTATTTTCTCTTACCATAGATATAATCACTTTGATTCCACCTGGTATATTCCATCTTGTATGGTCCCTTTTAAGATGTTGAAAAACAGTGTTTGTAATGAGAAGGCACTGGTTTTGCAAAATTCTGTCATTTGATTTCTAGTATCATTTGTGTCACCAAGACCATATAGTCCAACTATTGATCCTTCCTTTATGTTTCCAACTTTCATGTTCCAATCACTGGCAGTTCCCAATACAACTTAACTGCATGTTTGATCCGTTTCAGACTGAAGAGCTTGGTAGGATTCTCCAGTCTCATCACCACTGGCTTTTGTTGCTGGTGTGTAAAATCTGAACAATAATGGTATTAACTAGTCTTTCTTGAAGGTGTATGGAGAGTATCCCTAAAAGATGGCATAGTATTTCAAGACATATTGAAATGGTATTTTTGACGGTGAATGTAATGCCATTCTTCTTCATTTAGAGGTTTGTTTCCAGCATAGTAAACCATATGACTCTCTGCTTTACAATAGCCAATACCAGTCTATTTCTGCCTTGGATATTGATCTTTATGTGTTCCATTTCATTTTTTATGACTTCCAATTTTCCCAGATTCATACTTCATGCTTTCCGTGTTCTGATTATTAATGGTTATTTGCAGCTATTTCTTCTCAGTTTGAGTTATACTACCACTTGTTTCTTAGTTTGTCATACTGTGGTGGTTTGCATGTCACAGTGACACTGGGAGCTATACCATCGTTATTTGAAATATCATTAGGGCCACCCAGTGTGGATAGGTTTCAGTGGAACTTTAAAGCTAAGACTGACTAGAAAGCAGGAAGGTAGACTACTTCTAGATGTTTGGTCACCGAAAACCTCATGATTAACAGTGAAACACTGTCTGATATAAAGCTAGAATAGGAGCCCCTCAAGTTGTAAGGCACTCAGAATGTTACTAGGAAGATCTGTCTCCTCAAACTAGAACTGACCTTATGACTTTATTTGATGATAGGGCACAACTCAAAATGAGAACAATTTGTTTAGTAATTACTAAATGAGAATATAATTTGTTATATAAATTTCACCAAAAGCACAATATAACATTTTTTTAAAAAGACCTTAGGTCTGAGTTATAATCTGTTAAACCCTAGTGTGTGAGCTTGAACAATCTGAGTTTATAATAATTTGATGAGAAAATATGTGTAAAGTACTTAGCAATGTCATTGTACTACACAACCCACTGCTGTACAGTCAGTTCTGACTCAGTGTAACACTAGAGGTCACACTAGAACTGCTTCATATTTCTTTGCATGACTGGTGGATTCAAACTGCTGACCTTTGGTTAACAGTCAAATACTTAAGACAATGAGCCACTGGAGAGCAATATAAATTACCCATTATTACATTAGGGTAATCCCCTTCCCACCTTATAAACTTTCATGATACCATCCATGCATATTCTCTTGAAAAAGCTTAGCTCAACAGACATTCTATGACTATGTCTGACACTCATAAATGAGAGTCGTAACTGTTTCTATTTAGTCAATACTACATAATGTAGTATCTGATAACGTGCCTGTCATAGAGTAGACATTTAACAAATGTTCATACACACTGAATGAACCCTCCCCATGTCTAAGGGACATAATCCAAGACTTTTCATAATGAAATATATCTATTTTATTTATTTATTTTACTTCAACAATTTTCCTCAAATCAAACTCAAAAAGTACAGATTGTATATCAAATCTCTTTAAAAGTGTCTTTATATAACTATCACCATTTTATGTTCTTCAGAATTCACTTTCTGGAAGCATAGAGGTTCAATGAATTCTTAAAATGATTGCCCTGAGATAATCTTTTAAAACTTTAAACCAAAAATAGCCCCCAAAGTCTTCATAAAGCCAAAAGCATAATTTAGCTTAACTAATCAAGAATGTATGCATTGAACATTATGATTTATTAAGATCCATCTATAGTGGATCCAAATAATAGCAACTCAATAGATACAAAACGTGGGGGCAATGAGTTTATGTAAATGGGAGAGGAACAGCTCAGAAAGAGAGGATGAGAGTGGTTGTAAAACGTAGTGTTGGGGTAGGATCTTAATAGTGGATTAGGAAGAAGGGGCATGCAGACCTTGGCAAGTAATAACACAGAATTCTGGACTAAACAGGTTCAAAGGAGGGTCCCGGAATCTGAACTTCACATAAAGGAATATTTAGGAAGATCAGAGGTCTACTATGAGTGGGATTTGAAACATAAGCAAGATCAGCAATGTTTCCTGATTTGAGACAGCCATCAAATCCTGATGCATCTGTTTTGAGTGAGATGGTGCAGATACAAGGTCAAGAGAGCACTCTCATTGCAGAGGTATGACCAATCCGCAGAGATAAAGGGATGAACATTTTTTTTTTCCATTAAATTATCTTTCTTTGTCTGTATACCTCCATTCTGGTGACTAGAGGGGGTGCCTGAGTAGTGGGCATTCCAACCCTGCTTTGCCCCCAGAGGATTGTACTATATACACAAGCATGGATCTGTTCAGCAAAGATAACTAGGCACAGAATCTAAGAAGGGGGAGGAGTCAACAGAAATAGCTTAAAACACAAGGGTATGCAAAAACAGCTCTAGGTTGTTTCTCATTAAAAGAAACATTTGAATGGGCTTGCAGAGAGGTGAAAGATGTAATAATATCTTGAAATTTCTCAGTAGAACTTGTTTTTTTGGTGTCCTCCTTTTACCTTGGGCAAGCTCTTTCTTTCCCTACCTTACCCAAATACAGACAGCAACTTTGGTCATACAGCCAAGCTAGAATCAAACCATATAAATTGCCACTATTTGGGCAAGAGCCAATAACAGCTGCTATGGGTCAGAACCGACTTGACGGCACTTAACAACAACAATACACCATAGCAATGTAAACAACCAACACCTGCTAAAATCACTCTGAGTTGAGTAATAACATATACCACCATATATTCATCTAATTATTGAAAATATAATAGCATCACAATGCCTAAAAATCACCAGATGATTTCTGCTCATGTCCAGAAATAAGATAAAATTGCTGAAATAAATGAGCTGGAGGTAGACTTGTAATGCCCATTGGAAGGAGGCAGACTTTGTAACTGCCTAATAAGGAACTCAGAATAAGGAAGAAGTCAGGAAAGTGCTGAAACTGCTACAGGAACAATCAAATGAGATATAAATAGCACTGGAAACAATTCAAAGCCTGAAAAAAAGAGGTCCAAATGATAAATACAGAAAAGGACATTACACTGAAAGGGCAAAGCAGTAGAATTGAAAGGATGGAAGCCAGAATCAGTGAGCTTGAAGACAAGTCTCTCAATACTGCTATAACAGAAGAGCAAGCAGAAAAAAGATTTTTAAAAATCTGAAGTAAGTCTAAGATTCATGTGGGAAAATATGAAGAGGAATAAACTATGTGGCATATGAGTGCCAGAAGAGGAACGATCACAGAGGAGATAGCTGAAGAACTGCTGCAAGAAAATTTCCCTAACATCCTGAAGGAAGAGAAGATAAGCATTCAAGAAGCTGAACAAACACCAGGAAGGATAAGATAATCACCATGGCATACTGACATATCATAATCAAGCTCTCCTAATTTAGGGAAAAGAGAATCAATCATTACTTACAAAGTCAAGCAAATAAGATTAAGCTCTGATCTATCAACAGAAACCATGCAGGCAAGAAGGCAATGGGGAGACATAAATAAAACCCTGAAATAAAAACAAACAAACAAACAAAAAACAACTAACAACCAAGATGTCAATCGAATACGACACTGTAAGCAAAACATTCCAGGATAAACAAAAGCTAAGGGAGTTTGTCAAATCCAACCAATACTTCAAAGCATCCCAATGGAAATCCTTTGACTGAGAACCAACAAGAACAGACAACAACCAGAGATTGATATATGTGGCAACACACCTGTAACTCAGTTGACAGAAGGATCCAGAGCAGAACAAAACTACAAGAATGAATTCAGAGTGTAAAATGTTACAGTTTGATGAACTTGACCTGTACGCCTATAGGTAGTAACTCTAAATACCAACAGAGAGGGAAGGAGTCTTCACATCAAGTATCAATGCTATTCCCTCTGTATACAGGGTAGATACAGATGGGCAACTTAGACATTGGCTACTTAAAATGAGGGGGTCACAAAGGCTCGAAGTGACTGGCTTACAAGGTTTCAAGAGGGAGTTTAGTTTAAGAGTGTAGGGGGAAGATAGAGTCCCCAATGAATAGTTTTCATCTTGTCTAGATGGGTCTGTGAAAAGAGAAGGGGATAAAATTCTTATGATTCAATATTGAGTAATCGTTATCATGACTAATTGCAACCGCCACAACTGTAAAGTTAGAAGTTTTGTAACAAAAACAGGGGAGTAGTTAATCTTACAGTCAGTCCGGAAACAGAAGACACTAGGACCATTAAGGGAGAAGAACACAAGTGGAATGTGGGACTTTATCCAGAGAAGCATTGACACCAGAGGTGGAGGCAGAAATGGGAACATGGAGAAGAGAGGGAGCAGCTGAGGACTCTAGATTCATGGGAAGAGAGATACTGAGAGCTGGTGGCCAGGAGGCAGACTTGCAGAATTTGCCTTTTGGTGGTTTAAGTTATTATATATGCCCGAGTGATTTAAAAAAAAGAGCTAAAATGAATAGAGAGGAATACTGTTAACTGATGGTACATGGAGGGGATTATAATCATTGTAATGAAATAAACTACATGATTTGTTGAATGTAAAATTGATTATCTGCCCTGTAAACTTCCACTCAATTCACAATAAACACCTTAAAAAAGAAAGAATTCAGAGGATTTGGGAGGTCAGTCTGTGAGAGAAGGGACAATATAGGTGCAGAGATCCAGGTGATGAGCAGGTAAGCTATGTTGCAGGATAAAATAGACTGTTTTTAATGGAGGAAAAGTTAATAGAATATAGGGTAACCTCAAAGAAAACATACCAAGAAGAACTATGAAGACACTGGACAAGAAATAACACACACACAAAACAGGAAGTCATGCAGAACAAAGAAACCAGCAGCACCATATATATATATATAGACAGCAATTAACTCATACCTATGGGTTACGAATCGGGCTGCGAACCTTAAGGTCAGCGGTTCGAAACTACCAGCCGCTCCGCGGGAGAAAGATGAGGCTTTCTACTCCCGTAAAG
>NW_006408593.1:2017869-2021978 GCF_000296735.1 Chrysochloris asiatica | reverse complement strand
TGATATCCCATGAGAGTAAAGTTTTGCTAAAGGTAATACAGAAATGGCTACAATCATACATTGACAGAGAACTTCCACAGGTTCAAGCCTAATTCAGAAGAGGCCGTGGAATGAGGGTTATCATTGCTGATGTCCGATGGGTCTTGACTGAAAGCAGAGAATAGCAGAAAGCTGTTTACCTGTGCTTTATTGACTATGCAACAGCTTTTGATTGTGTGGATCATGACAAGCTATGGACAACATTGAGAAGTATGAGTATTCTGGAATGCATAATTGTGCTCATGAGGAATGTATACCTGGACCAAGAGGCAGTTGTTCGAACAGAACATGGGAACACTGACTGGTTTAAAATTCAGAAAGGTGTGCGACACGGTTGAATTTCTTCATCATACTTTTCCAACTGGTATGTGCAGCAAATAATCTGAGAAGCTGGGTTATATGAAGAAAAATGTGGCATCAGCATTACAGGAAGACCCATTAACAACCTGCAATATGCAGATGATACAACCTTGCTTGCTCAAAGTGAAGAGGACTTAAAACATATACTGATGAAGATCAAAGAGCACAACCTTCAGTATGGATTGCACCTCAATGTAAAGAGAAGAAAATCCTCACCACTGGACCAATAAACAACATTCTTATCAATGGAGAAAAAATTGAAGTTGTCAAGGACTTCATTCTTCTTAGATCAACTATCCACACTCACGGAATCAGCATTCAAGAAATCAAACAACGTATTGCATTAGGCAAATCTGCTGCACAAAACCTTTTTAAAGTGTTGAAGAGCAATGATGTCATCTTGAGGACTAAGGTGCACCTGACCCAAACCATGGTATTTTCAATAACCTCATATGCATGTGAATGCTGGACAATGAATAAGGAAGACTGTGCAAGAATTGATGCTTTTGAGTTATTATGTTGGAGGAGAATATTGAAAGTGCATGGGCTGCCGAAAGAACCAATAGATATATTTTGGGAAAAGTGCAGCCAGAGTGCTCCTTGGAAGCCAGGATGGCCAAACTTTGTCCCTCATACTTCGGACATATTGTCAGAAGGGACCAGTCCCTGGAGAAGGATATCATGTTTGGTAAGGTGGAGGGTCAGAGACAAAGAGGAAGACCCCCAATGAGACGGATTGACCAAGTGGCAGCATCGATGGATTCAGGCGTGGCAACAGTAGTGACGTTGGCCCTGGATCGTGCAGTGTTTCATTCTGCTGTGCATAAGTACGCTATGGGTCGGTACCGACTCAATGGTACCTAACAATAACAACAACAATTCAGGGCACACATAAACTACCAAATATTGGGAGAATTGTACAAACAAAAAGAGAAAATAGATGAATGGGACATACTAAAAATTAGAAAGTTATGTGCATCAAAAGATTTCACCAAAATATGTATAAGGAGGCCATAGAATGTGAAATATTCTTCTGCAACAACGTATCACACAAGGGACTAATTTCTCAAATCTATAGGAAACTACAACACCTCTACAAGAAAAAGAAAATAACCCAGTTATAAAACGGGCACAGGACATGAATAGACACTTCACGAAGAAAGACACTCGGAAGTCCACCAAACATATGAAGAATGTTCACATTCATTAGCCATAAGAGAGATGCAAAATAAAACAACAATGAGATATCATCTCACACCAGCAATAACAGCGAAGTTCAAAAAAACGCAGAGGACAATACATGCTGGCGAGGATGTGGAGAGTCTGGAACCCTCCTACATTGCTGGTGGGGTTGTAAAATGGTTCAACCACGTAATAAATGATATGGCACTTCCTCAGAAAGTTGGAAATAGAAATACCTTATGATTCAGCAATTCCTGTACTTGGCATAGATCCATGAGAAATACAATTCAGAACACATTTATATATACACACACACACCAATGTTTATCACAGCACTATTCTCAATAGGACGGAGACAGACCAAGTTTCCATCAATGGAAGTTCCATAAATGGAACAATGGATAAACAAACTTTTCTATATACACACAATGGAATATTATGCTACATTGAAGAATAACAAGGAAGCTACAAACTCCACCATAAAACACGGATCAAACTTGAGGACATCATGCTGAGTGAAATTAGTCACAGAAGGACAAATATTACATAAGATCATTATTGTAAAACCTTAATAAAATATATCTATACTAAAAGAAAAAAAAATTTTGTTTTACAGAGGTGGGAGACAGGGGATGGTAGAATACAGGTTAGGGTATAGTCCTGTAATAGTTTCAGGTGCTGGGCAGAGCAATACACAGGAAGGGGGAGGGGAGTAGAAGAACATGGAAGATTGGGGATCACTTAGGTAGATTTGCACGGGCTAAATGGGATAGCGATAGTGTTATAAAATCAAACTTAGAACAACAGGGCTCTCTGATATAGGATTCATGGCATAGTCTGAAGGGGATGGCGGCAGCGGTGGTGGTTATGTGTTGTGGAGTCGGTTCTGATTCATAGTGACCTTGTCCACAGTTTCTGAGGCTGTAAATCTTTACAGGAGCAGAAAGCCTCATCTTTCTGCTGTGGAACAGCTGGTAGTTTTGAACCGCTGACCCTGATTCATGACCACTACTCTACCAGAGCTCCTTAGTCTGAACGGGTAAGTGAGGGGAAATAATGTCAAAATGCTTGAATGTCATGAATATTGGTTTCCCTTGCCTACTATTGTAAAATAGACACTTGAGTGAGATAGAAAGGAATATTGGAAAACATGATTACATAAGCCTTGTAAGTCTGTCTTCAACAATACCTAGAATGGATTCTAGATTTGCCCAGTGAAATGGCTTCTTGTGGAGCCTTTGCAGTCTATAGGACCTTAGGTGTAACCCAGAGCCCCATCTAGAACCTTCTGAGGTGGGACATTCCCACTTGAAAGGACAGGCAGACCAGACTGGAACAGCTAGAAAGACTATCAATAAAAAACAAAAGCAAAAACAGTAGACTGGCTATTCCAAGAACCAGCAAGCTGTTAGCCTGGGAGCCCTCGAGTCCCTTATGGACAAACTCCCTTCTAAAACTGAGTCTCTAAGGGAAAACATGAGCGGGCATATGTTCTACTGTGTATATTCTCGTCAAAAAAAAAATAAAATTATGTTCTTTGCTATATTCATCAATTTGCTATTTAGCTTTGGACTGAGAACTTTTGGATGTGGGGTCAACTCTAAATACAGTCATTCTGTGAGTTACTGTTTATCATTAATGAGAATGATCATAGTTGCTAAGTGCCATTAGAGTCAGTTCTGACTCATAGTGACCCTGTATAGGGGTTCCAAGCATTGGCTGGTGAGCTTGTACTGCTGACCCTGGGGTTCAAACTGACTGTCCAGTGCTCTATCCTATAGTGCCAAACCAGGATTCCTGTGCAAATGGGAATTCATTTAATTCATCTAGATGTTTACTTATTGTGGTGATTTTTCTGTTGTTCTTGTTGTCAGGAAAATCAACAATTGAACCTTAATCTCAAAAATACCAAATAACTGCCCCCTTCACTCAAATGCAACTACTGTATATTGGATTAACAGGGCAAACATCATTTCTCATGTTTTTGTAAATTAGCTAAAACCAAAATTATGCAAGTATTTGATATTTAAAATTTGCCATGATTTACATCCCCTGGAGCACATTGACAAAATGAAAATAAAAAGAGGGGAGAAAGAAATGTTTTACCTAAATTATAAATCATTTGTTAATGATTGATTGGCAAGGTCTTCCATTTGTGATTCTATTGATTCACGCCATCACTGAAATATTTTTGCACATAGATTTATAAGTATTTTGTAGATAATTGTGCATACTAAAATGCCTATCTATCTTACTGGAAAATATCTCCAGTAATTTTATCATGAAATTTTAGCAAATGAACATATCTTTATAAATCCTTTCATTTTAAGTAACCAAAGTATCTCTGTTTCATTCAACAAAAATAGTCTTTCTACCAACAGTCCAAACTGTCTTTGGCACACAGTATAATGTAAGTTACAGTGTTGTTTGATTGATGGGTATTCCCCATTACAGCCACATATGTGGTGCTGTAAGACAAGCACTGGACTGCAAGGTCAGTTTGAAATACCAGGTTGGCAGTTCCAATC
>NW_006408593.1:2014128-2017769 GCF_000296735.1 Chrysochloris asiatica | reverse complement strand
GGAAGAAGTGCAGACAGAGTGCTCCTTGGAGGCCAGGATGGCTAAACTTCGTCTCTCATAATTTGGACATATTGTCAGAAGGGAACAGTCGCTGGAGAAGGATATCATGCTTGGTAAGATGGAGGGTCAGAGAGAAAGAGGAAGACCCCCAATGAGATGGATTGGCCAGGTGGCAGCAATGATGGACTCAAGTGTGGCAGCAGTAGTGAGGTTGGCCAGGATCAGACATTGTTTCGTTCTGCTGTGCATGGGGTTGCTATGAGTCGGTTCCGACTCTATGGCACCTGACAACAACAAGGAAAATACTAGCATAACAGATAAAGAAGGATATTATCTTATGATTAAAGTGTCAATTAAACAAAATGATATAACCATAATAAATGTCTACACTCCCAATGAAAGAGCCCCAAAATATATATAAAGCACACCCTATGATAAAACTTGAGAAAGAAATAGACAAATCTACAATAGTGGGAGATTTTAATATACCACTTTCAAAAATGGATAGAACAACCAGAAAGAAACTCGACAAAGAGGAACTAAACAACACAATCAGCCAACTTGACCTTATATATTTATATAGAGTATCAGGAACTAAAAAACATAATCAGCCAACATGACCTAATAGATATGTATAGAGCATTCAACTCAAGAACGGCACAATACACATTCTTTTCCAGTACACATGGAACATTCTCCAGCATAGACCATGTATTAGGCCACAAAACAAGCCTCCATGAATTTACAAACATCAAAATACTACAAAGCATCTTCTCAGATCACAAAGCTAAAATTAGAAATCAATAATAGGAAGACCAAGGAAATAAAGTCAGATACATGGAAACTGAATAACACCCTGCTTAAAATCTACTGGGTAGTAAACAGAATAAATAAAACATTAATTCTTAGAAATAAATGAGAATGAAAACACAGCATACCATAATCTTTAGGACACATCAAAAGCAGTGCTTAGAGGACAATTTATTGTAATAAATGCACACATCCAAAAAGAAGAAAGAACCAAAATCAACACATTAGCACAACATTTCCAACAATTAGAAACAGACCAGCAAAGTAAACCTACATGTACAGTCACCAGAAAAGAAGAAATAATAAAGATTAGAGCAGAAATATATGAGATAGAAAACAGAAAAGCTATAGGGAGAATCAACAGCACAAGAAGCTGGTTCTTCAAAAGGATTAATAAAATTTACAAACCATTGGCAAACCTAACAAAAGAAAAGAGAGAGAAGACACAAATAACACGTATAAGAAACCACATAAGTGATGTCACACATACACACACACAAACCAGAAATTTAAAGAATAATAAAAGATTACTATGAAGACTTGTACTCCAACAAATTTGAAAATATAGAGGAGATGGATACATAAATTTAGAGAAGATGGGTACATTATTAGAAAAAACATGATCTACCTAAATTGAAACAGAGTGAAATAGAAAGCTTCAACAGATTTATAACAAAAGGAGAAATATATCAGGTCATCAAAGAACTCCCACCCAAGAAAAGAGGAACAGTCCAGGTCCAGATGGCTTCACTGGTGAGTTTTACCAAACATTCAAGGAAGAGCTGTCAATAATTCTACTCAAATTATTCCAGAATATAGAAAAGGATGGAAAACTTCCTGATACACTTTATAAGTTTATGTCAGCATAACCGGCACACCAAAAGAACGGATGGACGTCACTAAAAAAGACAATATCCTTAGACCAACATACTTCAACAACACATGAAAATTAATACATCATAACCAAGTGGGATTCGTATCAGGGATGCATGAATCGTTCAGTATTAGAAAAGCAATCATTGTAATTCACCATATAAATAAAAAAGAAAAAATAACAACATGATCGTGTTGATTAATGCAGAAAAGGCAACTGACAAAATCCAACATTCATTCCTGATGAATATACTCAACTAAGTAGGAAATTCCTCAACATAATTAAGAGCATACATACAAGACCAATAGCCAACATCCTCTGAATGGAGATATACTAGAATCTTTGCTTTGTGAACTGGAACTAGAAAAGGATGTCCTTTTTCAGCAACACTCCTATTAAATACTGTGTTGTAAGTCTTAGCCAGAGCTATAAGGAAAGAAGGTGTTGGTGGTGGTTATGTGCCATGGAGTCGGTTCCGACTCACAGAGACCCTGTACAGGGTTTCTGAGGTTGTAAATCTTTACAGGAGCAGAAAGCCTCATCTTTCTCCTGCGGAACAGCTGGTAGTTTCGAACTGTTGACCTTGCAGTTCGCAGCCTGATTCGTAACCACTATGCTACCACAGCTCCTTATAAGGCAAGATAGGGAAGTTAAAAGCATACAAATTGTCAAGGAAGAAGTAAAATTATTTTTGCAGATGATATGATCCTGTACACAGAAAACCCCAAAGACTCAGCAAAGTGGCAGGGTACAAGATCAACATAAAAAAAAATCAGTCAGATTCCTCTAAATTAATAATGACAGCACTGGAAAAAAAAAAAAAAAATTTACAATAGCCACCCAAAGGATGTTATATTTAGGAATAAATCTAACCAAAGAAAACTACAAAACACAACTACAAGAAACCAAAACCAAAAAGAGACTGACAAAACTGGAAGCATATACCATGCCTCTGAATAGGTAAACTTAACATTGTAAAATGTCAATACTACCCAAAGCAATTTACACATATAATGCAATCCCAATCCAAATCCCAACAACATTCTTCAAAGAGATGGAAAAAGCAATCACAAACTTTTTATGGAAAGGAAAGAGACCCTGGATAAGCAAAGTGCAGCTTAAGAAGAAGAACAAAGTTGGAGGCCTCTCACTCCCTGATTTCAAAATGCAGTATACGGCCACAGTGGTCAAAACAGCCTGGTACTGGTACAATGAATGATACACAGATCAAAGGAACAGAATTGAGAATCCAGAAATTAATCCATCCAATATATAGCCAACTGATCTTTGACATAGGGCCAAAGCACATTGAATGGAGAGGAGACAGTCTCTTCAACAGATGGTGCTGGCAACCTGGAAATCAATATGCAAAAGAATGAAGCAAGACCTTCATCTCACAACATATACAAAAACCAACTCAACATGGATTAAAGACCTAATGTATACTTCAGAATTATAAAGGTCATCAATGAAAAAATAGGGACAACTTTAATATTTAGAAGCTTGGAAGGCTTCTAGGGGAATGTGTAGCAGAATCAAGAAATCCATTGCTTTCTAATTCACAATGCTCAGCTGCTCCTGGAACCACCATCTTGGGAGAGACCAAATGGGGGAAAGATGAGAACACCCACAAAGCCTGACAGAACTACGGAGATACAGGTGTGGACATTCTTTTTTTGGTTTATCTGTTCATTGGTCTCTCACTGCATGCGCACCTCCATTCTGGTGCCTAGAGGAGATGCCTGAGCAAATGGACACGCCACCACAAGAGGGTTCTACTGTGCATGTGCACTGAGCACCTCGAAATTTAAAGTGACAATTACCACTTAAAACCAAACGGCCATGACTTGTCTGTCAGTTTGTGGTACTGTGGTGGCTTCTGAGTTGCTGTGATTCTGAGAGCTATGCCACTGGTATTTTAAATACCAGCAGGGTCACCCATGGTGGACAGGTTTCA
>NW_006408593.1:2005399-2007337 GCF_000296735.1 Chrysochloris asiatica | reverse complement strand
TCTGGTAGCATAGTGATTATGAATCAGGCTGCTAACCTCAGGGCCATCAGTTCGAAACTACCAGATGATCTGCAGGAAGATGAGGCTTTCTGCTCCCGTTAAGATTTACAACCTTGGAAACCCTGTACAGGGTCACTATGAATCGTAACCTATTCCATGGCACATAACAACAACAACAATAATCACAAGACTGGCAGTTCAAACCCATCAGCCACACATCAGAAATCTTACATAGCACTGCTAGGAGATGGAACTGACTCAACGGCACATAACAACAACTTAGCAAAAAGGTTCACAATTGTTCATGGACGGTTTAAAAAACCATTCAGAAGATGACTTAAAGTAAACCATCAATGTTTGTATGTTGCTTTATATTTCCTTGCCTTTTCCCTAGGCAATGATTCTCCTTTTTAGTTGCAAAGTTTTAATTAAAAGGATTCAAACTGAAGTTTGACTTTTAAATTTCACTGTAGGTGAGCTTATATGAGTTGGTTAGGGTTAGACTCTAATCTGCTCAAACATAAAATTCCTATCTAAAATAAGTAAACAGGTATATCCTAAACTTTGGGAATGACTTTGGAGCTTACCACAGATTTACCTCTGGTGAATATCATCCTCTGCACTGTCAATTTCACTGTGTTATGCGTCAAAGACATTGTTGTGCCTGTCAAATTTCTCCATGAGTTCAGCTTGTTTTGAACTTCCCTCCTTACCCTTTATTATTTGTTTCATCCTTGCAACATTCAGTGTTCCTATCTGAAATTTTAAGTTATAACATCACACTATAATGCTAATTGAAAAATATTATAAAATAATCAATAAAATATCTTCCAGAATTTGCATCATTTTTGTGTTACTGAGGAATTCACTGTCTTGGGAGATGTGATTACAGTTTGTCACATCTTTGTAAACCAAAACTCAATCAAGCATTAGTTCAGCAAGAAAAATAAATTGGTTTCTTAGGAGCAGTAGATTTGATGTAATAAAAAATTAATAACTCAAAGGTTAGTAAAGTGACAAACTAGATGAGCCTTTTAAACATGTTGAGAAACATTATTTTCACTATGGGATATTAGCTTCACTGGTAGGTTCCTCAGTGACACAAAAATACCAATAGTTGCTATCACAGCAATATACAATCTGTCCCACCTACACTTACCAAAAATAAAAAGACTGGCCAATTAATTTGAAGAGTAGGGAAGTCTAAAAATGTTATCCAAATGTACTGAGAATGTATGATACAAGATGACACTCTATGTTCTAATTTAATGACCCTATTGGGGTCATTAAATTAGAATGTAATATAGTTACCCTAGTTTGAGATGCATGACATTAAAGTATTGCCAAAATGTCTAGTACATGTGTTCTATATATTGTGATGACAACTGAAAAATGTCATACTTGTTTTCTAGAAATAAATAATTTGTTTTCTTAATATTTTTGTTTGCATTCTCTTACATGTCTCTTCTCTGTGTGCACACCAGCTTTCAGGGTTTATATGGTTTATATATAGGATGTATGTTTCTATCAGATATAATATTGTTGTCTTCACAGGAACTTTGTTTAAAGAGAGAAGCAGATTGTGGTAGCAATGTCATAGACTGAAAACCACATATTATTGATGTTACTTATTCTTTCATTAGGCTGACCTAATCAACTAATTTGGTGTTTTTTGTTTTTTGTTTTTTGTTTTTCCCCTCCTCTGAAACATTGTGTGTGAGTCCACAATATTTCTGGGACATTGATCTAAGAAAGAATTCAAAAGAATGATATTTATGTACCTTCAATAAATTTAGAGTAACATTGAGGACAACAAGGAGAACACAGAAAAAACTTTAGAAGAAAGTAGGAAAACACTATAAGAAAAAAACACACAAAATAATTTTTTTTTGAAGCAATGAAATCATACAAATATAAATCCAAAAGATTAATACTAAG
>NW_006408593.1:2004492-2005299 GCF_000296735.1 Chrysochloris asiatica | reverse complement strand
GGAAAATTGGAAGTCATCAAAAATGAAATGGAATGCATAAACATCGATATCTTAGGCATTAGTGAGCTGAAATGGACTGGTATTGGCCATTTTGAAACTGCCAAGCACATGGTTTACTATGCCGGCAATGACAAACTGAAGAGGAATGGTATTGCATTCACTGTCAAAAAGAACATATCCAGATCAGTCATGAGATACAATGCTGTGATAAGATAATTTCCATGCGCCTACATGTAAGCCCAGTTAATACCACTATCATTCAAATTTATGCACCACCCAGTGAAGCCAGTGAGGATGAAATAGAAGAATTCTACCAGTTTCTTCAATCTGAAATCGATCAAACATGCAATTAAAATGTATTGATCATTACTGGTGATTGGAATGCTAAGGTTGGGAACAAAGAAGGATCAGTGGTTGGAAAATATGGTCTTGGTGATAGAAATGATGCTGGGGAATGCACAATAGAATTCTGTAAAACCAATGATTTGTTCATTTCAAATACCTTCTTTAGACAGCATAAGAGCTATACACATGGACCTCACCAGATGGAATACATAGAAATCAAATTGACTACATCTGTGGAAAGAGACGATGGACAAGCTCCATATCATCAGTGAAAACAAGGCCAAGGGCAGACTGTGGAACAGACCATCAATTTCTCATATGCAAATGCAAACTAAAGCTTAAGAAGATGAAAACAAGTCCACGAGAATCAAAATATGACCTTGAATATATCCCACCTGAATTTAGAGATCATCTGAAGAACAGATTTGATACATTAAACACTAAAGACCAAAGACCAGAAGA
>NW_006408593.1:2000152-2002564 GCF_000296735.1 Chrysochloris asiatica | reverse complement strand
AGAGACCCAGTGTGGCTCAACAACATAACCACTGAACTGCCAAGCAGAAAGTTGGCAGTTCAAACCCACCAGCCACTCCTTGGAATCCCTATATAGAACCATGATAAGTCAGAACCAAGTGGATGGCACTTAGCAGTAACAACAGACCTATTTACAAAAAAAATACTAAAAGGATTTCTTTGGCCTGAGAATCAATGATAGCTAAGAAGAACCTGAAATCAACATACATAACACTACCAGTCCTGGTATGGCACTGTGGGTTAATGCACTAGACTGCAAAGCCATTTGAACTGCAGGTTGGCGGTTCAAGCACACCAGCTGCAAGCTCACCAGCTGCCCTTTCAGAAACCATATACAGGGTTGCTATGGGTCAGAATTGACTCAACGGCACTTAACAACAATAACCATAACTCCTTCCAGATACAGAAGTATCCAAAATAAAACAAACCTGTTATCTTGTTGTTATGTGCCGCAGAGTCGGTTCCAACTCATAGCAACCCTGTACAGAGTTTCCGAGTCTGTAAATCTTTATGGGAGCAGAAAGCATCAGCTTTCTCCCACAGAACAGCTGGTAGTTTCGAACTGCTGACTGTGAGTTACGAATTAGCAGCCTTATTTGTAACCACTATGCTACCAAAACAAACCTACAAGAATGTAAATAGAGAAGCAGAGATATCAGTTTATAATGTAGACAATCACAAAACAAAAAGAAGGGATAGTGTAGTTACAAAACTTTCAAAGGTAAACAAGTAAAGCAGATTTTCTGCAAAATCATATACAGGGTTGCAAGGAGTAGAACTGACTCAACAGAACTCAACAATAACAACAAAAGCATGGATAGGAAAAACCAACATTATGAAAATGTCAACACTTCTGTATTGTATTCCCAATACAGATTCCAATGTCATTATTTAAAGAGATAGAAAAACTAATTACTAACTTGATATGGACCAATGACACTAGAAAACATCCAAGCAGCACTGAAGGCATTGGCGAAAACCAAGACTCCAGGAATTGACAAAATACACATTGGAATCTTTCAACAATCTGATGCAGCAATGGAGGCAGCACTCTCTCATTTATGCTAAGAAATCTGGAAGACAGCTACTTAGCCAACTGATGGGAAAGATCCATATTCATGTATCCATTCCAAAGAGAGGTGACCCAGTGCTACATGGAAATCATGGAACAGTATCATGGCTATCACATACTAGTAAACATTTCCTGAAGGTAACTAAAAAGCGGCAACAGTACTTTGATAGAGAGCTGCCAGAAATCCAAGCCAGGTTCAGAAGAGGACGTGGAACTATGGATATCATTACTGATGATCTTGGCTGAAAGCAGAGAATAAAAGAAATATGCTTACTTGTACTTTATTAACTCTGCAAAGACTTTCAACTATGCGGATCATGACAAACTATGGATAACCTTGTGAAGAAGGGGTATTCCAGAACATTTAAATATGCTCATGAGGAACATGTACACAGAACAAGAGACAGTTATTAGAATACAACAGTGAGATCCTTAAAATCAGAAAAGCTGCATTCTTTCACCATACTTATTCAATCTGTATGCTGAGCAAATAGTTCTAGAAGATGAATTATATGAAGAAGAGCATGACATCAGAATTGAAGAAAGAACCACAGCCTTCAGTATTGGTTGCACCTCAATGTAAAGAAAAACATTCTCACAACTACCCCCATAAATAATATCATGTTATATGGAGAAAAGACTGAAGTCGTCAAATACTTAATTTTGCTTTGATTTACAATCAATACTCATGCACACAGCAGGCCTGTATTGGAAGCAATACAGCTGAGTATTCCTGAGAAGCCGGGATTGTGACTCTTCATCTCTCATAGTTTGGACATGTTTTCTGGAGGGACCAGTCCCTGGTGAAGAAAATCATGCTTTGTAAAGTAGAAGGTCAGCAAAACAGAGAAAGACGTCCAATGAGATGGACAGGCACAGTGGCAGGAGCAATGGATTCAAGCATAACACTGGAGGGAATGGTGTAGAACTGGGCTGTGATGCGTTCTGTTGTGCATAGGGTCACTATAAGTCAGAACTGACTCCACATACCTGACAGCAGGAACAGCAACAACTTTATATGGAAAGGAAAGAGACCGCAGATAAGAAAAAGCATTACGTAAGAAGGAGAAAAAGTGTTGGAGGATCCTCACTTCATGATCTCAAAATCTATTCTAATAGCCACAGTGGTTAAAACAGTCTGCTAGTAGTACAATGAGAAATATGTAGATCAATGGAAAAGTATTGAGAATCCAGAAGTAAATCCATCTACATATAGTCAGCTGATCTTTGACAAAGAGCCAAAGCTCATTAAATGGGGATGAGGTATTCTCCTCCTCAACAAATGATACTAGCACAACTGGAAATCCACTTGCAGATGAA
>NW_006408593.1:1998801-1999686 GCF_000296735.1 Chrysochloris asiatica | reverse complement strand
CCCATAGACAGGGAATCATTGTTTTGCAATGACATGTCAGATAAGGGACTGATCTCTAAATTTATAGAAAATAACAATACCTCTATAAGTAAAAGACAAATTATCAAATTTAAAAATGGACTAATGGAATGTGTGAACATCAGTCTCCACAACCCAGAAACAAGAACTGGATGGTGTCCAACTATCACCACTAACTGTACTGAAAGGGATCGCATTAGAAGGATCTGAATAGAGTGGGAGAGAATGTGGACTAAAACTCAAAATTATAGAAACAAGTCGTGGCTTACTGGTCAGTAAGAGACTGGAGAAAATGATACTATGGCACTCAGGCATGCTTCATGTCTGAAACTGAACTCACCCGTGTGGCTCAATTTTCAGCCAAGTAATATATAGGTATATAGGTATGTAGGGGGGCAAGAGCACTGATCACCAAGGTCAACCATTCAAGATAAAAAGGGAAATATTTACCTAATGTCCAAGTTCAGAAGGTTTGAGAAGGAGGGTAGACTGGAAAGAAGAACCGCAAGGAGAAGTAAGATAAGGGAGGAACGGTAATCAATGAAATGAAAAGAAATGCATGATTTGCTGAATGTAAAACCGATGGTCTAGTCTATAAACTAACTGAAAAAGGCTGCAACTGGACACTGACAGAGAACTGCCAGAGGTACAAGCTGGATTCAGAAAAGGGTGTGGGACAAGGGATCTAACTGCTGACAACAGATGGAACTGGGCTGAAAGCAGAGAATACCAGAAAGAATTTCTCCTGTGCTTTATTGACTACGCAAAGGCTATCAACTGTGTGGATCATGACAAACTATGTACAACATTGTGGAGAATGAGTATTCTGAAACACTTAATGGTGCTCATGAGGAACCTATACATAGA
>NW_006408593.1:1996152-1997952 GCF_000296735.1 Chrysochloris asiatica | reverse complement strand
TCCTTACTTTGAACATATTATCAGAAGGGAACCGTCTCTAGAGAAGGATGTCATGTTTGGTAAAGTATAAGGTTGGATAAAAAGAAGAAGAACCCCCAAAGAAGATGGACAGACACAGTGGCATCAGCAATTGTTCAAGCATAGCAATGATTGTGAGGTTGTTGCAGGACCAGACAGTGTTTTCTTCTGTTGTGCACAGGGTTGCTATGAGTTAATACCAACTTGATGTCACCTAACAACAACACTTCATAAACCGTCACTAAATTCACACAAAAAATTAAGACTATTACATTTTGGCAACCATTACTTTGTTAGTTCAGGAATAAAAATATTTTTTATAATATGAAATTGGTTATCTATGAAATTATGCTTAATTTGTCAGAATGAGCAAAATATAGGTGGATCACAGGAAAGCATCTGAAATACACGTTTACACCTTTCTATTACTTTGAAAATCACTGTCCTACAGAATTTCAAAGTATTCTGATTTTTTTTTCCTATTAATATAGTTACCTTTACCACCAAATTGACCATCTATACTTAAAGTTGATATGTATACTTGGACTTTACTGTATATAATTATAGGATTGAAAATCAATTTTAGGGATTATGTTTCACATTTTTTTAATTAGGTAGAAACAAACTGATTGCAAGCTCACAATTAATGAGTTGTTTTCTGTTCTTCCCTAGAAAGAAGATTCCACAACTCCAGATAATGGCATCCACTCATTTTTATAGGAATTACATCCATATCAATTGAACCCTTTGCAGTGATTCTTAAGACTGTTTTCTTTCCATTTTTTCTCCATTTAATACAGAAGAAAAACTAAAAGGATAAAAACAAACAAAAAGAGACATTAAAGTCTCTTCTTGTAGTTGTAATATTGGTTATAATTATCTAACATTCAAAACAAAGTAGGATTTAGGAAGAGGAAGAAGGATCTAGTAGACAGATGCATATTGGTGGTAAGACTCATGATAAAATCATTAATAGAAAATTCGTTATGTTTGGACCATCAAGGAAGAGCATCAGTGGAATATGGGACCCTATACAGAGAAGCAGCAATACCAGTGATGGAGGCAGAGATGATGACATGGAGAGAGAGAGCAGCTGAGGACTCTAGACTCATGGAAAGAGAAAGGACGTGTGCTGGTGGCCAGAAGGCAGGCTTGTAGAATGTGCCCTTTGATTGTTTAAATGATAATATATTCCTCAGTGTTTTTTGTGTACATTCCTCCTTTCCCTCAAAAATAAACAGAGGGAATAGAAGCAAATGCTGTTGAATGATGATCAACAAAGCAGACTGTAATCATTGCAATGAAGCAATAAGTATACAAGTGATGTTCGCCCATGTAAACTAACACTCAATTCACAATAAAAACTTTAAAAAATTTTTGTACTGTTTGATCCTTCATAGGGGGGAAACAAAACAGAACACTGTGGAGGATGACTAATTTTTTCTGTACTGTGAAATTCTTATTGTTTCAAAATAGGTTGCACATGAATATAATTAAGACTTCAAAACTAGCATTAAGTTTATAGAAAATGAACGGGTAGCAGACAGGTTAAGTATCATGCAAGTAGTGAATCATAGGTCAGGGAAACTGATGGTTTCTATCCTGCATTGGGTTTTTTCCCTCTTTATTCTTATTGAACATGGTTTATTTTTTATTAGAGACAGTCATAAAAACTGCACCCATACCTTGTGAGATGTACTTTGATGCATCACCTGATCTAATCATCGTTGTTGTTGAAAAGTGACATTGAGTCATTTCTAAGTCATAGTGATCCGGCAAAGA
>NW_006408593.1:1993403-1994547 GCF_000296735.1 Chrysochloris asiatica | reverse complement strand
ATCATATGCTACCTCTTGAAATGGTTGAACATCCAGCGTTTCCTTTGGTAGAGTGATTCTGTGTATTCTTTCCATCTTCTTTTGATGCTTTATGCATCATTCAATAATTTGCCCAGAGAATCTTTCAATAATGAAAGTCAAGGCTTGAATTTTTTCTTCAATTCCCTCAGCTTGAGAAATGCTGAGCATGTTCTTCCTTTTTGGTTTTCTGACTCCTGATCTTTGCACATTTCCTTGTAATATTTGACTTTGTCTTCTATTTTCAGTTCAGCTCTTGGACTTGCTCATTTCTTCCATTTCCTTTAGCATGTTTACACTGAAGAGCAAGTTTCAGTGTTTCTTCTAACACCAATTTTAATCTTTTCCTTCTTTCTTGTCTTCTTAATGACTTTTGCTTTCTTCCTGTATGATGTTTATGCATTCCATTTCATTTTAGACAATTTACAATTTTCCTAGATTCATACTTTGTACATTTCATATTCTGATTTTTAATGGATGTTTACAGGTGTTTCTTTCTCTTCATTGAGTTGTGCCCCATTGCAAAATAAAGGTCCTGCGGGCTTTACTCCAATGGGCTTTACTCTGTTTTCTGGCACTATATCTGACAGTGTTTCTCTGTTGTTCATAAGGTTTTCAGTGACTAAATATTCAGTATTAGTTCATGACTCCGTCTTCCTAGTCTGTCTTTATGGACGCTCATCTGGAATCTGTCCACCATGCGTGACCCTGCTGGTATTTAAAATACCCGCGGCTAAGCTTTCAGAATCACAGACACTCACAAGACACCACAGTATGACAAACTGACAGCCAAGTGGTGGTGTTTCGTTTTTAAGTGCTATCAAATCAGTTTAGTTTTTTTTGTGTGTGTGTGTATTTGTTTTTAAATATTTTTTGTGAATTATGTGATCATTTACAGGGGAGAACATTAGCTTTACATTCATCCTATTTCATTGCCATGGTTACAATCCCTTCCATGCATCATTACCCAAACAAAGGTTAAACCCTGCAAGCCTGCCACCTGGTCGTGAGCACACAACCCTTCTCCATCTCTGGGTCTAGAGTCCCCAGCTACTCCATTTCTCCACATCACCATCTCTGCCTCAATCTCTGGCATCAATGTTTCTGAGGGTAGGGTTTCACACTC
>NW_006408593.1:1968241-1990233 GCF_000296735.1 Chrysochloris asiatica | reverse complement strand
AAAAAAAGTCAGAGCAAACCTGAATAGGGTTTCCAAAGAGCTGCTGGTGGATTTGAACTGTCAACCTTGTAATTAATGTAAAAACAATTGTGAGGATGGTGCAGGACCAGTTGGTGTTTAGTTCTATTATGTATAGTTTTTTTTATATTATGTAGTCATTCAAACAGAAAAAGGGGATGCTGAATGGTAGAGATTTAGGAAACTTGTGCAAAAAGGCTGTATTTCACCATACTTATTAAGTATGGTCATTAGGAGTTGGAATTGACTCTATGGCACCTAACAACAACATCTGATGAACTGAAATCTCTGGAGACTAGGCTTCTCAATTAGTGTGTATATAGGGGGAAATTTTAATGCCATGATACTATATGAGAATGAAATGACATGCCAGTGAAAATCAGACATCAAAAGAAAACAGCAAAATTTGTTCCTTTTAATTCACTTTTAGCATTTATATATATCATAAGCTGTTATTATTTGTTTTTTTTTAGGACCACCATAGCAAAAGGCTACCAAGTGAGTGGCTTTAAAAAGCATAAATTTATTACTTACAATTCTAGAGGCAAAAAGTCTAAAACAGAATCTAGGTCATACTAAATCTTTCTACGGACCTTTCTCCTACATTCTGGTGACTGTGAGCAATCCCTGGTGTTCAATTATCACTTATAAATGCATTATTATCCTTTGACAAATGATGTTTCCGCCTGTTTATCTATTTCTGTGTATGATTTTGTTATTATTACTTGATAAAAATTATGCTGGAGATAGCAGGTTATAATTTTACAAGACCACTTCCTTATTCATCTAAAATACATTTTTAAAATAACATAAAAGGTGATTATATACATTCAACTCACCAGATGGAAGACACAGGAATCAAACTGAGTACACCTTTGGAAAAGATGGTGGAAAAGCTCAATATCCTCAGTCCAATTAAGGCCAGGGTGAAACAATAGAATAGACAACCAATTGCTCATATGCAAGTTCAGGCTTAAGCTGAAGAAAATTAAAACGAGTCCAAAAATATGACCTCAGATATATCCCAACTGAATTTAGAGGCCATCTCAAGAACAGATGTGATACATAAGAAAATTATACAGGAAGAAAGCAAAAGTTTATTAAGAAGACAGGAAAAAAAGAGAGACCAAAAAGGATGTCAGAAGAGACTCTAAAACTTCCTCTCCAACACAGAGATAGTACAGTGCATCAAAGAAATGAGGAAATAAAAAAGATGAACAGAATTTTCAAAGGACAACTCAAAAGATTAAGAAAAGCACTATAATCAAATGTGCAAAGATCTGGAATTCAAAAACCAAAAGGGAGAAACAATCAGCATTTCTTCAGCTGATAGAGCAAAGAAAATCACAAATTACATGCCTCTAATTTCAATATCGAAGGGTTGCAATGAGTCAGAACTGACTAGATGCAATTTAGCAACAATAGTGGGCAAAAGATTGAGTGATGCAGAAAGAATCAAAAGAATATGGACGGTTTACTTAGAGTTACTGTACCAAAATTAAATAGTCAATGTTCAACCATTTAAAGAGGTATTATATTATCAAAAACTGATGCGTCTTCTTCCAAGTAAGAAGTCCAAACTGCACTGAAAATACTGGCAAAAAAACAAGGCTAAAAAATTGACAGAATACAAATTGAAATATGTCAACACACTGATGTAGCACTAGAGGTGCATACTCATCTATACTTAGAAATTCGGAGGACAGTTATTGGGCCAATAGGTAGAAGAGATCTATATTTGTGCCCATTCTAAAGAGACATGACCCAAGGGGATGCAGAAATCATTGAATAATATCATTCATATCACATGTGAGTAAATTTTTGCTAAAGATAATTTAAAAAATGGCTGCAACAGTACATCATCAGGGAACAACCAGAAACTCAAGCTTGATTCAGGAGGATGTGGAACTAGGGATATCATAACTGATGTCAGATGACTCTTGGCTATAAACAAATAATACCACAAACATGTTTATGTTATGTTTTACTGACTACTCAAAGGCTTTTGAATATGGGCCATGAATAGCTATGGATAACTGAGGAATCTGTACATAGGCCATGGGTTAGTCATTCCAACAGAAAAAAAAGGGGGATATTGAATGGTTGAGATTTAGGAAAGTTGTGCAAAAAGGCTGTACTGTTTCACCATACTTATTAACTAAGGAGAGGCAGATGATGTCTGAATATTTAAACATAGAAGATCTTATGAATAGCAGTGCAATACTGCCAGACAGCACCATAATACTGAATATTGAAACATGAATAGCCCCAGAATGTTGTCAGCTATAGTGCCAGAAGATGAACCTCTCAGGTTGGAAGGCCCTCAAAATATGATTAGGGAAGAGATTTTTCCTAAAAGCAGTATACCAGGATGACAGAACTGGAGTAAAACTTTTGGAGTTCTCATTTGTTTATGGGGAACAGCTCAGAATAAAGAGAAACAGCTATAAACATCCATTGATATTTGGAAGAAGGAATGTACAAAGTATGAATCTAGGAAAACTGGAAGTTCTTAAAAATGAAATGTAAACTATAAAGTGTGAAATTATATGCATGAGTGAGCATACATAGACCGGTATTGGCGGTTTTGAATCTAGCAATCATAGTTTACTGTGCAGGGAAAGGCAAACTGAAGACAAAGAGCACCACTTTCATAGTCAAAACCAACGTTTCAAAATTGTTCTTGAAGTATGTTATCTGTGATTGGATAATATCCATATGACTATTAGGAAGACAAGTAAATACCACTATTACTCAAATTTATACACCAACCACTAAAGCTCGTGATGATGAAATTGAAGAATTCTACCAAATTCTTCAGTTGGAATTTGATCAAACATGTAACCAAAATGGACTGCTAATTACTGATAACTGGAATGCAAAGGTTGGAAACAAAGACAAAGGCTCAGTAGTTGGTAAATATGGCCTGGGTGATTAAAAAAAAAAAAAAAAAAAAAGATGCTTGAGATTGCATTACAGAATTTTGGAAGACAAATGACTTCCTCATTACATATACCTCTTTTAAATAACATAAAAGACGGTTATACATATGGACCTCACCAAAAGGAATACATAGAAATCCAACTGACTACATCTGTGGGAAGACACAGTGGAAAAGCTCCATGCTATCAGTCCAAACAAAGCCAGGGGCACACTCTGAAACAAACCATCAGTTCCTCACATGCAAGTTCTGGCTGAAGCTGAAGAAAATTAATGTTCAACTGAGCCAAAATGTAACTTTGAAAATACCTCATCTGAATTTAGATTTTTGATGCATTAGATAATAATGACTGCATACCAGAAGAGTTGTAGAATGACATCAATAATATCATAAAGGAAGAAATCAAAAGATCATTAAAAAGAATAAAATGAAAAATAAGAACAGAATTACATGAGAATATGGCATCCTGATTGGAGGAAGACTTGGAAACCCTATACAGGGTCACTATGAGTTGGAACCGACTCCATGGCACATAACTACCACCATTACCATATACAAAAAGAAATGGTTGATGTTCAAACATTTCAAGAGGTAGCATATGATCAAGAGTCAATGATACAGAAGGGAAGAAGTCCAAGGTGCACTGAAGGCATTGGCAAAGAAAAAGGCATCAGGAATTGATGGGATAAAAATTGAATTCTCTCAACAAACTGATGCAGCATTGGAGGCACTCATTCATCTATGCCAAGAAATTTGGAAGTCAACTACCTGGCCAATTGACTGGAAAAGATCTGTATTTGTGCCCATTCCAAAGACAGGTGACCCAAAAGAACGCAGAAATCAGTGAAGAATGTCATGGATATCCCATGCGAGTAAAATTTTACTAAAGAGAATACAAAAAAGGCTGTAACCATGCATTGACAGAGAACTCCAGAGGTTCAAGCTGATTTAGAAGAGGACATGAAATGAGGGATATCATTGCTGATGTCAGATGGATCTTGTTAGACAACAGACAATACCAAAAAGACTTTATCTGTGTTTCAATGACTTTACAAAGGCATGGACCATGACAAACTATGGTCAACATTGTGAAGAATGAGTATTCTGGAACACTTAATTGTGCTCATGAGGTAATTGTACATGGACCAAGAGGAGGTTGTTCAAACAGAAAATGGGAGCACTGAATGGATTAAAATTAAGAAAGGTGTGCGTCAGGGTTGTATTCTTTCACCATACTTAATTCAATCAGTATGCTGAGTAAATAATCCCAGAAGATGGATTATATGAAGAAAAACTTGGTATCAGGATTGCAGGAAGACTCATTAACAACGAGTGACATGCAGACCTTGTTTGCTGAAAGTGAAGAGGATTTAAAATACTGATGAAGATCACAAAGATCACAGCCTTTGGCATGAGTTGCATCTCAAGATAACGAAAACTTAACTTCTCACCAGTGGACCAATAAACACCATCAGGATATAAGGAAAACTGTAGTAGAATTGATGCTTTTGAGTTACGGTGTTGGAGGAGAATATTGAAAGTGCCAGGGCTGCCAAAAGAACCAACAGATCTGTGTTGCAAGAAGTGCAGCCAGAGTGTTCCTTTGAGGCCAAGATGGCCCAAATTCATCTCTCATACTTCGGACTTATTGTTAGGAGGGACCAGTTGCTGGAGAAGGATATTATGTTTGGGAAGGTGGAGGGTCAGAGAAGGGGAGAAAGACCCCCAGTGAGATGGATTGGCCAAGTGGCAGCATCAATGGGCTCAAGCGTGGCAACATTAGTGAGGTAGGCCCAGGACCAGGCAGCATTTCGATTTGATGTTCATATAGTCGATGGCACCTAACAATAACAACAACAACAACAACATATAAATGGAGAAAAGTTTGAAGTTGTCAGACTTCATTTTGCTCAGATCAACCATTAACACTCATGGAGGCAACTGTCATGAAATTAAATGACGTATTGCATTAGGCAAATCTGTTGCGCCAGGCCTGTTTGAGAAGTGTTGGAGAACAAAGATGCCAGTTTGAGGACTAACATGTGCCTGACGTCAATTTGAGTTATGGTGTTGGAAGAGAATATGGAAAGTACCATGGATTACTGAAAAAACAAACAGATCTGTGTGGGAAGAAATATAGCCATCATGCTCCTTGGAAGCCTGGATGGCCAGACTACATCTCTCATATTTTGGACATGTTATCAAGAAGCACCAGTCCCTAGAGAAGAATATCATTTTTGGTAATGGAGAGGGTCAGAGAAAAGTAAGAAAGCCTCCAATTAAATGAATTGGCACAGCAGAAGTAGCAGTGGGCTCAGGCAAAGCAATGACTGTGAGGTTGGCCCAGGATGGGACAATGTTACATTCTGTTATGCATAAGGTCACTATGGGTCAGTACCATCTTGATGGCACTTAACAACAACAACAATATACTGTTACAACATTGCTGCAAGTGAAGAGGTATTAAATACTGATGAAGATAAAAGACCACAGTCTTCAGTCTGGGTTGCACCCAAATGTAAAGAAAACAAAACTACTCACCACTGGACCAATAGATTATGTCATGATAAATGGAAGAAAGACTGAAGCTGTCAGAGACTTCGTTTTGCTTGGCTCCACTCTCAACACTCATGGAAGCATCTGTCAAGAAATCAAACAACATATTGCATTAGGCAAATCTGCTGCACAAGATCTCTTTAAAGTGTTGAAGAGCAAAGATGTCAGTTTGAAGACTAACGTTTGCCTAACCCAAGCCATGGCATTTTCAATAACCTCATGTGCATGCAAATTTGGATAGTGAATAGGGAAGACCATAAAAGATTTGATGCACTTGAGTTAAGCTATTGGAGGAAAATATCGAAAGTACCATGGACTGCCAAAGAATAAACAGATCTATGTTGGAAGACATATACCCAGAGTGCCCCTTGGAAGCTAGGATGGCCAGACTTTGTCTCTTATATTTGGGCATATTATCAGGAGGGACCTGTTCCTGGAGAAAGATATCATGTTTGGTACAGTGGAAGATTGGAGAAAAAAGAGGAAGAACCCCACTGAGATGGAGGGGCACAGGAGCAGCAGCCGAGGGCTCAGGTGTAGCAATGACTGTGAGGTTGGCCCAGGATGGGGAAGTGTTTTGTTCTATTGTGAACAGGGACACTATGAGTTGATACCAACTCAATGGCACCTAATAGCAACAAAAATATACAGATGACACAACATCGCTGTAAATGAAGAGGACTTACTTACTTACTCACTGATGAAGACAAAAGACCACAGCCTTCAGTCTGGGTTTCACCCAAGAATAAAGAAAACAAAAATACTTGATAAATGGGGGAAAGACTAAAGTTGTCAAAAACTTTATTTTGCTTGCCTCCACTATCAACCCTCATGGAAGCGTCAACCAAGAATTCAAATTATATATTGCATAAGGCAAATCTGCTGACATTTAAAAAGTGTTGAAGAGCAAAGATATCAGTTTGAGTACATATGTGCACCTGATCCAAACCATGGTACTTCTAATAGCCTCATCTGAATGTTTTATCTGGATAAAGAGTAAGGAAGATCACAGAATAGTTGATGTATTTGAGTTAACATGTTGGACAAGAACATTGACAGTACCACGGACTGCTAAAAGGACACATAAATCTGTATTGGAAAAAGTACAACAGAATGTACCTTAGAATTCAAAATAGTGAGACTTCATTTCTCATACTTCAGACATACTACCTACATGGACCAGTCTCGGGAGGTGGATATTATGCTTGATAAAGTGGAGAGTAAGTGAAACAGAGGAAGATTCCCAAAGACATGGATCGGCACAGTAGCAGTAGCAATGAGCTCAATGTAACAACAGTTGTGAGGATAGCACAGTCTATAAACAGACTCAAAGCCACCTAACAACAACAATATTCAATCTCTATGCTGAGCAAATAATCTGAGAAACTGGATTATATGAACAAGAGCATGGCATTATGATTGGAGGGCAATTCATTAATAAACTGCAATATGCAGATGATACAACACGGCTTGCTGAAAGTGAAAAGGACTTAAAATAATTACTGATGAATATCAAGGACCATAGTCTTCAGTAGGGATTGCACCTCAAGGTAAAAAAAAAAAAAAAAAAAACAGTCCTCACAATTGGTCCAATGAATAGCATCATGACAAATGGAAAAAAATTTGACGTTGTCAGACTTCATTTTGCTTGGATCCACTATTAATATTCAAGAAATCAAATGACATATTGCATTAGGCAAATCTGCTGCATAACACCTCTGCCAAGTGATGTCCTATGCATGTGAAAGTTGTTGCTATTGTTGTTAGGTGCCATCAAGGCAGTACTCACCCACAGAACCTTATGCACAGCAGAACGAAACACTGCACGATCCTGGGCCAAACTCACTACTGTAGCCACGCTGAGTCCATCGATGCTACCACTTGGCCAATCCATCTTGTTGGGGGTCTTCCTTTTTGCCTCTGACCCGCCACCTTACCAAACATGATATCAATCTCCAGTGACTTGTCCCTCCTGACAGTATGTCCGACGTATGAGAGACGAAGCGGATCTACTGGTTCTTTTGGCAGCCCATGGAACTTTCAGTATTCTCCTCCAACATCATGACTCAAAACCATCAATTCTTCTATGGTCTTCCTTATTCACTGTCCAGCCTTCACATGCATATGAGGTTATTGAAAATACCATGGCTTGGGTCAGGCGCACCTTAGTCCTCAAGCTGACATCTCTGTTCTTCAACACTTTATAAAGGTCTTGTGCAACAGATTTGCCTAATGCAATATGCTGTTAATATTTTTGACTGCTGCTTCCGTGAGTGTTGATAGTTGATCCAAGAAGAATGAAGTCCTTGACAACTTCAATCTTTTCTCCATTGATAAGAATGTTGCTTATTGGTCCAGTGGTGAGGATTTTTGTTGTCTTTACATTAAGATGTAATCCATATTGAAGGCTATTCTCTTTGATCTTCATCAGTAAATGTTTTAAGTCCTCTTCACTTTCAGCAAGCAAGGTTGTATCATCTGCATATCGCAGGTTGTTAAATGAGTCTTCCTCCAACCCTGATGCCATGTTTATGTTCATATAACCCAGCTCCTCAAATTATTTGCTCAGCATACAGGCTGAATAAGTATGGTGAAAGAATACAACCTTGTCACACACCTTTTTAAATTTTAAACCATTCACAGTGTTCCCATGTTCTTTTCGAACAACTGCATCTTGGTCCATGTACAGATTCCTCATAAGCACAATTAAGTGTTACAGAATACTGATATGTCGCTATGTTTTCCATAGCTTGTCTTGAGCCACACAATTGAAAGCCTTTGCTTAGTCAATAAAAAACAGGTTAACATCTTTCTGGTATTCTCCACTTTCAGCCAAGACCAATCGGACATCAGCAACGATATCCCTTGTTCTTCGGCCTCTTCTAAATCCGGCTTGAACCTCTGGAAGTTCTCTGTCAATGTATGTTTGCAGCCATTTCTGTATTACCTTTCGCAAAACTTTACTCACATGGGATATCAAAAAGATTATCCAATGATTTCTGCATTCCATTGGGCCACCTCTGTTTGGAATGGGCACAAATATGGATATCTTCCAATCAGTCAGCCAGACAGGTGTCTTCCAAATGTATTGGCATAAATGAGTGAGTGCCTCCTGTGCCGCATCACTTTCTTGAAAGATTTCAATTTTTATTCTATCAATTCCTGGTGCCTTGTTCTTTGTCAATTCCTTCAATGCACCTTGGACTTCCTCCTTTAGTAATCATTGGCTCTTGATCATATGCTACCTCTTGAAATGGCTGAACATTAACCATTTACTTTTTTACAGTGACTCTGTGTATTCCTTCCATCTTCTCTTGATGCTTTCTGCATCATTCAATAATTTGCCCAGAAAATCTTTCAATAACGAAAGTTGAGGCTTGAATTGTTTCTTCAGTTCCCCCAGCTTGAGAAATACTGAGCATGTTCTTCCTTTTTGGTTTTCTGATTCCAGATCTTTGCACATTTTTTGGAATATTTGGCTTTATCTTCTCGAGCTGATCTTTGAAATTTTCTGCTCAGTTCTTGAACCTCCTCATTTCTTCCATTTTCTTTAGCATCTCTACGCTGGAGAGCAAGTTTCAGCGTCTCTTCTGACATCCATTTTGACCTTTTCCTTCTTTCTTGTCTTCTCAGTGACCTTTTGCTTTCTTCCTATATGATGTTCTTGATGTCATCCCACAACTCTTCTGGTCTTTGGTCTTTAGGGTTTATTGTATCAAATCTGTTCTTCAGATGATCTCTAAATTCAGGTGGGATATATTCAAGGTCATATTTTGGCTCTCGTGGACTTTTCATTTTCTTCAGCTTCAGTTTAAATTTGCATATTGGTAATTGATGGTCTGTTCCACAGTCTGCCCCTGGCCTTGTTTTGACTGATGATATGGAGCTTTTTCATTGCCTCTTTGTGCAAATATAGTCAATTTGATTTCTGTGATTCTGAAAGCTTTGCCACCAGTATTTTAAATACCAGCAGAGTCACACATGGTGGCCAGGTTTCAGTTGAGCTTCTAGACAAAGACACACTAGAAAGAAAGAGTGATGAACTACTTCTGAATATTTAGTCATTGAAAATGAAAACCATATGAACAGCAGACAAACACTGTCATATATTGTGCCGGAAAATGAGCCCCTCAGCTTGCAAGGCACTCAAAATGCGACTGGGGAAGAGCTGCCTCCTCAAAGTAGAGTTGACCGTGATAAAGCTAATGGAGTAAAGCTTGTGGGAGAAAAGCCTACAAGACCTTTGTTTGCTGATGGGGCAGAACTGAAAATGAATAGATACAGCTGTAAACATCTTTTGAAAATCGGAACAGGGAATTTATGAAGTATGAATCTAGGAAAATTGGAAGTTGTCAAAAAAGAAATGGAACACATAAACATACATATCTTTATGTTTATTAGTGAGCTGAAATGGACTGGTATTGGCCATTTTGAATCTGATAACCACATGGTTTACTATGCTGGGAATGACAGATTGAAAAGGAATGGTGTTGCATTCATTGTCAAAAAGAATATATCCACATCAGTCATGAGGTACAACGCTATGATAGGATAATTATCCATGTGCCTATAGGGAAGCCCAGTTAATACCACTATTATTCAAATTTAAGTACCAACCACTAAAGCCAGTGAGGATGAAATAGAAGAATTTTACCAACTTCTTCAATCTGAAATTGATGAAACATGGAATCAAGATGTATTGATCATTACTGGTGATTGGAATCCAATGGTTGGGAGCAAAGAGGAAGGATCAGTAGTTGGAAAATATGGCCTTCGTGATAGAAATGATGTTGCAGAACGCATGACAGAATTATGCAAAACCAAAGATGTGTGCATTTCAAATACCTTCTTTAGACAGCATAAGAGACCTCACCAGATGGACCTCACCAGATGGAATACACAGAAATGTGAAAGTTGGAAATTGAAAAAGGAAGACTATAAAATAATTAATGCATTTGAGTTTGGTGTTGGAGATGAATATTGAAGATACCGTGGACTGCCAGAATAACAAACAGATGTATGTGGAAGAGGCACAGCCACACCCACAGTGCTTTTGGAGGCAAGGATGGTGAGACGTCATTTCTCATATTTCAGACATATTGTCAAGAGGGAGCAGCCTCTTGAGAAGGACATTATGTTTGATAAAGTGGAGGGTCAGCAAAAAAGAGGAAGATCACAATGAAATGGATTGACACTGCAGCAGCAATAGGCTCGAGTGTAACAATAATTGTGCGGATGGCCCTGGACTGGGCAGTTTTTCACTCTATTATGTTAGAGTTGCTGTAAGTCAGCGCTGACTTGATGGCACCTAAGCACCAGCACAGAAACAACAATCTGACTGCCATTCCTAGCAATCTGTGTGTAGCAGAACACTGGTCATGTGCTACCTTCATTATCATTGGTCGGTCTTGAGTCCATCGGTGTGGCTATTTTGTCAGTTCATCTCATTGAGGATTTCTCTCATGTTAGATGGCCCTTTACTTTGCCAAGTATTATATTTGTTTTATTGTAATTTTTCTCTGGGTATGTGCCAAAAGTAAGCAATAACAAACTCTACCATCCTCTCTTCTAACTTGTATTTATTCTAAGGCTGATTTGTCCATTTCTTTCAGCAGCCCACAGTCTATTTAATAGTCTTCACCAGTATCGTGGTTTAAATGCATCTGTCTTACTTTTTTACTTTCTAAATTTCACCTGCATATCAGACAATTGAAAAGGTCGTGCTTGCTTTTTAAAAAAACCAGACTTTTGCTTATGGGTACAGTGGCTCAAAATTCTAACCAGAATCAAAGATTCTTCATATCAAGAATTATGATTGCATTTGTAGTGTACTGGGTTGATGGGGCAGGCAATTTAGACATTTGCTGGGGGAGGCTATAAAGGCATGAAGCGGCTAGATTATAAGCTTTCATTTATGTGCTTAATTTCAGAATGAGGGGGGTGAAGGATGATGCTGATAGGATTTCACAGTTCAATTGTGAGTAATCTTTAGCAGGATTAACTGTGATTGTCAAAATTGTAATTGTAGAAGATGTGAAACGAAAAGGCGGGAGGAGTTAATCTTTCATTTTAGGAGCATATGAGCCCAGGATAGAAAGGAAGAGCATGAGATCCGTACTTAGAAAAGCAGCAACAGCAGAGACGTGGCATGCAGAGACAGCAAAGTTGGGTTCTAGGCCCACGGACTGAGCAAGGCTGTGTGCCTGCAGGCAGAAGCTGTTTTGCAGAATATACCCTTTAGACATTTAAATGGATATATATCTTTTGTTTTGTATGTGTGCAAAATTATTTTTATTTTGTTCATATGTGAAATACAAGATGTAAATGGAGAACCACAAGATATAAATGAATAACTCTTGTTGCAGAGAGGGGATTATGATCACAGAGATGAAACAAAGTGTATGATTTGTTGAATGTAAAACTGATGGTCTTGTCTGTAAACCTTCACTTAGTTCATAATAAAAAGTTAAAAAAACAAACCACTTTAGAAGTTTTTGTGGCAGATTTGCTCAATGTAATATGTGATTTTATGTTTTAACTGGTGCTTCCATAGACAGTGATTGTTGCTATAGGTAGAATTAAACCACCTATTTCTGTACTCCCCTTTATAAGACACGGCTAAGGAATGATTGAATTCTAACTTCAGTAACATATCAAAATAAAGATCTCTATTCACAAGCAGTGTCACATTTTACAGGTTCAGGGATTTGGATTTAGAAATATCTTTTTGTCTGACACAATTCAGCCCTGAAAGTAAGGCAGTGGAAGAGACTACATAAGAGCCTGTAGTCATATTTTGAGAGATTATCTTAGACCATTCTGTTGGATTTCATCCTAACTCTAAACTCCTTTCTAGCATTACTCTATCATGCAGATGTTTAACCTTGTCTTTGGTATCTGGCTCTGCTTCCTCATTTGGATTTCCTGATTAAAATTGGTGTCTCCCAGTGTCAGATTTTATGTACTCATTTTCTACATTCACTTATCCTCTAGTCCTTCCCATTTTTGTCCACTTCTGGATAATGACTCCACCTGTGGTGCTGTGGATTAATGCACTGGACTTCAAAGTCCACTTGAATCACACAATCATTTGTTCAAGCTCACCAGCTACTCCTTGGAAACCCTATACAGGGTTGCCATGTGTCAGAACAGATTCAATGGCACTTAACAACAACATCACTAATCTAGATCCAGTATTTGAGGTGTAAACTTTAAGGCACTTGTACCATGAAGCAGCCTATCTGATCAAGGACTCTTACTAGTTTTGATGTGTCTTCTATGCTGATTTTACCCACAAGTGGGAAAATTAGATGAGGCAGAGTACACAAATGATGTAGTTGTTACATGCTGTCAAGTCAGTTCTGACACAGAGTGACCCTATATAGGGCTACCGAGGAGCAGCTGGTGGTTTTGAATCCTTGACCTTGTGGTTAGTATTCCACTGCTTATCCATTATTATGGATAATATAACATAAAAAAATAAATGTTTTAATCTGCATATTCAAGAAAATCAGATGAAGCAACACACAGCTAATTTCAGACTCAAGAAGATATATGTTGTTAAGTGCAGTAGGGTCAGTTCCGACTCATAGCAACACTGTCTTGAATTTTTGAGGAGCTGCTGGTGAGTTTGAACCACTGACCATGCAATTCAAACTGCCCTTAAGATCTAGTACTTATCCACAGTACCACACCAAGACTACATAGAGATATATACCCTCTGGGAATCCATTTATTTTTATATAACTAAAAGTTACGTTATCTTTTTTTTTTATTTTATGTTCACTAATACCCCACAATGAATACTGTTGTGGTGCTGTGGGCTAATGTATCAGAACGCAAAGTCGTTTGAACTGCAAGGTCAGTGGTTCAAGCTTATCAGCTGATTCTTGGAAACTCTATACAGGATAGCTATGGGTCAGATCGACTCGATGGTGCTTAACAACAACAACAACAATACCCCCCAACGAGATGGACTGGCCAAGTGGCAGCATTGATGGACTCAAGCGTGGCAACAGTAGTGAAGTTGGCCCAGGATCGGGCAGTGTTTCATTCTGCTGTGCACAAGGTCGCTATGAGTAGGTACTGACTTGATGGCACCTCACAACAACAACAACAACAGTAATCATCTATTATTAAATTCTAATTTAGCTCAAGCAGAATGTAAAGAAAGCTTCTTTACTTGGACATTGCTATATGCCACTTGGTTCTTTGCTCTTAGGTTTTTACTAAGGAAGAAAAAACAATTCTTAAATACTGTCCATTAGTATTAATAATCAATAATGAGAACGTGGAGGAGAGCATTCTCCTATCTTTGCATATTTGTCTCTATCTCTTTCTCTCTTTTTAACTTGTTGTTTCATAACTTTTAGATAATTCGGTTATCTGATATATCAAATAAATATTTAAGATCTAAATAAACAAGATACCAAACAAACAAACAAAAAATTAAGTTGTTATTTCTTTTTGTCCAGGTCACTGTATGCCACATACAAATACACAAATACAAGAAATAAATGGTCATAGGCCTATGGTAGCATAGAAAAAAATGTTTTAAAGAAAAATCATCGTTAATATAGATTATGAAGGCTACAGTTTTCTAAGTGATTTTTAAATATACGACTTAGTTTACACAAGCACATTGATCCAGCACTCCATTTAAATGGAGGAAAGAGTGTCTCTGTTTTACACACAGAGACTGGAGGTCATACTCTGGGGCTGTACAGTATGAACGACACAACAGGTGGCTTTTAATATGGAATGGAGGTGCTGTCAGAGTACTCAAATACTGGAGTACTCGGGGAGTGTCAGTTGTAGTAAGAACAGCTGAATACACAGTTTATTATTCCACTGTGCTGTCAGGGAAATTTGTCATAGTCCTTGTACTAAGATTTGACATTTAGAGAGAAAGAAAGAAAGAAAAAAAAAAAGTCGAAGGAAGAACACATTCTTACAGACCTGGCTGGGTCACTTGAAGAGCACAGGGCTTTTGTTTTTATTTGTTATTTGTTTAAAAAAAAAAAAAAAAAAATGAGGCATATAGCTAAGCACTAAAAATAAAAATAAAAATAAAAAAACATTGTGTGACCATCTAGAGTTTGAGATGAGAATGTGTGTTTTTTGTTGTTGTTTTTTGAGGTTTTTTTTTCTGCTCCACTTAAGGAAAAATTGAAGCTGTTCAGATATCACAGCACTTAAGGAAAAACTGGAGCTGTTTAGATATCATAGTATTTAACATGTCTATCTCTGGCAAGTTACATTCATTCCTCATCCTTTTTCATTTGAATGAATCTCTCTTAACTTGTATATCACAAGGAAACTAGCACAGAGTAGATACCCTTTTTATTTGGTTTGAAGAGCAATATACCACTTATGGCTCTTTTGTGAAAAGCAGATTGTTCACTGAAGAAAAAATAATTACTACCACTCACTCAGGCAGAAGAGTTGCTGATGTTGATATAAGGATGAGACTATCCCATTTAAAGATATTAATCATAATGACTCTCATCATTTACATTTACATTCTCTCTAGAATTTAAACTTAAACAAATTTAAACTTAATTCAAATTTTGCAGAGTTGTTGCATTTGTCATTATGTTTGTATTTCAAATTTTTCTGTGTGCTATATAACATGGTCCACTGATGTTAAACTATTTCAAAACATATGTTGTTGTTGTTAAGTGCCAACCTTGCAGTTCAAACTGACCTTGTGGTCCAGTGCTTTATCCTACAGTGCCACACCAGAACATCTCAAAACATATGGAAGATAGTAAATATTGCCAAAGGAGCAACCTAAGAACATGGAAAATATTTTTTTTAAAGCAAGAACAACAGATACCATTTTGAAATGGAATGAACGTGGACTAAGAGACACAAGTTGTTAGTTTTTGATCCTATGTTGGAGCATTCCTCCTCCATTAGTCTTATTTTCTGTGAAATACATGAAATATGTAAACTAATGTGTTTAACAAGATGATGTTATAGGTTTTATGTGCCTCTAGAACAGTTAATTTTTACAAGTCTAAATATGGTTTTCCCTATTTTTAATTACAACTCAAATTAGCCTACCTCAACTATATATCTCAAGAAAGACCAAATGATCTGTGTTTACTCAGTGGAAATCAATACTTGTTAAATTAAAAAATCAAATATCATTATAAAAATTATTTAAATTTGCAATTAGTTACTGATATATTTGTGACAGTTAGCTTTTGATTAAAAAAAAAAATACAAAAAAAAAAAGAACTCTAAATCATCCCAGAATTGAGTGGAATAAAATGACACTTTTATTTAGATCACAACTCTACGAAGCAAGAATGTATATTAGCCTCAGCTGGGTGGCTCAGCTAGTTTCCGGGTGGTGCTCACTAGTGTGTCTAGAGTCAGCTACCTGGTTGGATCTGCTGGTGGGTTTGAACTGCCAATCTGGTGGCTATCAATACAGTGCTTAACCTACAGCCTAGCTGAATATAAACATTTAGTATGATTTCACACATTCTGTGGGTTGACAAAGGTCAGCTAGATGGTGCCCTCTTGGGATCTTGATATGAGAAATATGCAGGGATAAGAGCATTTAAAGGCTCAACAAAATAGAACATTCTTGATGTTTCCTTTGCGGTATGTTGCTGTGTGTTAATGAGCTGGACTGCAAAGTTGCTTTGAACTGCAAGGTTGGTGGTTCAAGCTCAGCAGGTGATCCTTAGAAACCCTATACAGGGTCACTATGGGTCGGAACCAACTCAAAGGCACTTAACAACAGTAGCAACAACATGCTTAAAATATCAATTTTCCATGGCCAGTTTATGCAGGATTTCATAGAACTTATGATGCTTGAGTTCCTCAGAGCAACGTGGTCTCAAAGTAGTCACACTTGTTATACAGCAGTGAGGAATCAAAGCAATTACTTCAAGTGAGGACTCCAGCCAGAGCTGCCTATTTGTCAAAGCAGTTACAAGGCCTACATATATCCCAAGGGGTTAAAAAGGAGTCCATTTATTGAAGGAAAAATTGGAAAGTTACCTTGCAAAAACCACTTGGGATTTGATACACTGTTATAGCCGTCTTGGAAAAAAAACAACATGTAGCATAATCAACATCCTTTTGTGAGTGAGGAAATTATGTCTCAGATGTCGTTACTGTTGGTAAGTGTTGTGTTGGGTCCACCAGATAGAGACCCTGTATAGGGTTTTTGAGGAGCAGCTAGTGAGTTTGAACCACTGACCTTGGGGTTCAAATCGACCTTGTGGTTTTGTGCTTATCCTACAGTGCCACACCACACAGACTCAGTGAATTGCTCAAATGAATAAGTCAGTATTAGTGTATCCTGGTGGTATAGTGGGTTACACGTTGGGCTGCAACAACATGTTGTTCGAATGCACCAGCTGCTATGTGGAGGAAAGATGAGGTTTTCTGCTACTGTCAGGATTTCCAGCCTTGAAAACCCTATTCAGGGTGGTTATTAGTTGAAACTGACTGCACAGCATAAAACTACCACCACCACCAGTGAGTCATAGTGTGAAATGATAAGAAAAAAACTGGACTGCTAATCAAAACTTGGCACTTCAAACCCCCCAGCCCTTCCTCAGAAACCCTACACAGGTTAACCTGTTTATTCACTGGAAATGAATGACCTGATGGCACTTAACAGCAACAACAGTGTGTTTAAGAACTGGGATGCAAATCCAGGTCCACCTACATCTAACACCAAAGGTTTTTTCTTTCAGAAGCAATGAAAAATTGATCCCTGCCACTTTAGCCTACTTTTTCTTAATACCATTTTGGAAATATTTTCTTTAGACATCGTTATTAGAAAGCTGTTCCACAAAGCTAGGTTTTTGGCTTTTTTTCACTTAATTTTTCATGTGTCTACTGAAATATAAATCCCATAAAGTTTTAGCTCACATTGTATAAAAAATAATTAGGTTAAAAATGAAGGGTTTTTTTTTTTTTTTTATAATCATTAAATAATCACAAATACCTGATTGCATACCTTTATGCTGTTGTTACGGTAAAGTGTCATCAAGTTGGTTCTGACTCATCAGGACCCTGTATAGGGTTTCTGAGGAGCAGTTAGTGAGTTTGAATTACCGACCTTGCTGTTAAAAGTTCAGTGCTTATCCTACAGAACCATACCAGGAATCCTTGAATACCTTGTTGTTTTTGTCAAGTGGTGTCATGTCAGTCCGACTCATAGCTACCCTGTACAGGATTACCAAGGGTTTCCAAGACTGTAAATTTTTATGGGAGCAGAAAGCCTCATCTTTCTCCCACAGAACAGCTAGTAGTTTCGAACAGCTGACCTCAAGGTTCGCAGCTTGATTCATAACCACTATGCTACCAGTGGACAATGAATAAAGAATACTGTCGAAGGATTGATGAATTTGAGTTATGGTATTGGAGAGGAATATCAAAAATATTAGACTGCCAAAAGAACAAACAAATCCGTGTTGGAATAAGAACTTCCAGAATGTTCCTTAGAAGCCAGGATGGCAAGCCATCATCTGTCATACTTTGGATATTATCAGGAAGGACTAGTCCCTGGAGAAGGATATCATACTTGGTAAAGTGGAGAAGTAGCAAAAAAGAGGAAGACCCCCAATGAGATGGATTGGCACAGTGGCAGCAGCAATGGGCTAACAGTAACAACAATTTTGAGGATGGTGCAGGACTGGGCAGTGTTTCATTCTGTTAGGCATAGGGTCACTATGAGTTAAAACCAACACAATGGCACCTAACAACAAAGCATATTCATTAAGTGTAAATTCAAGTGTCAAATTGTTTGCATTGGTTTCCATTTGCTATCCCAAATTAGAGTTGTGAAAATTTGATGTCAGTGTTTTGCTTTGACACCAACCAACTAGACACAATAGTTAAAATTACTTTGTAAGTATGAAAACAAAAATTCAATAGTAATGATTATGAGGAAACTTGTTGTTGTTGTTGTTATGTGCCGTGGAGTCAGTTCCGACTCATAGCGACCCTGTACAGGGTTTCCGAGGCTATAAATCTTTACGGGAGCAGAAAGAAAGCCTCATGTTTCTCCCGCGGAACAGCTGGTAGTTTCGAACTGCTGACCTTGTAGTTCGCAGCCCGATTCGTAACCACTATGAGAAAACTAGAAAAGGAAAATATTTGGAGTATTTATATGAAGATAGGGGAATGTGGTGGCTCTGTAGGATAAACACTAGACCTAACTATAAGGAGTGCCTTCTGAGACCAACATCCACTCTGCAGGAGAAAGATGAGGCTCTCTGCTCCTGCAAAGATTTATCTTTATGAGTCAGAACCAACTCCACAGCACTTAATAAAGACAACAGCAACATATAAAGATAAAAATGCAAAATAAGCATGCCCATATATTTGTTGTATTTGTATTTAAAGCTCAAATGCCCAACAGTTTGTATTATGTGTGCTATTTCAGAGCTAAAAGAAAAAAGTATGTATATTGTAAGTAAAAATTGAAGCTATGTCAAATCGTCAGTCCTATATCAATGTGCTAATATATAAAGACCATGACAGTTCTATCTTATTTTCTAAAAAGTATTTGTTTTATACAGTTCATGAAAAAAAATATAGTGAAAATTACATACCATTAAACAAAATTGAAGACAAACATATAGTACAAAAGATTTATATATCTTAGGTTTGACTCTAGTAAAGGTATGATTGACAAAGGAACTTGCTCTTTTACATTGATGCTTAATAGAAATTGATTGTGTCTATTACAGCTTCATGCCATCACTCTATTATAGCTGCTGAGGGGGCATTTCTTGATAAGTTCGATTTGCAGCCACTTATAGCCTTCAAAAACACAGTGGCTTGACATTCATCATCATTTTCTACTCGCTCTTAAATGAGGATTTTCATTGAAAATTTGGTGAAAGTCCATTTTCTATTTTTGAGTTACTGAACCAAGAAAATTAGGTATTTTTCACCTGGATGTTGTTTTAGATACAATTTGGAGTATTTTTCTGGTGAAGGTCATTGAAGAAAATGGGTGTATAAAAGTTCCAAAAGTAAAAAGATTTTTATTTGATATTCTCATAAAGCTTTCACTATACACTTTGATGTTGAAAGGCAATAGCAAACAAACAAAAATTAAAACAAAAAGTTTATGCTTATTCTTAGTTGGCATTGTCTGTATTTTTCATATTCTTATTGCCTTTTATTTTTTTATAATTATTGTCATTTTTGTATATTCACATCTCTTTGTTTATGGAAACATCTGTTTTTTTGCTATGCAGATTTCAGATAAGAGTTGATTACATTGTGCTCCTTGTCGTACTTGGAAAACTATGTATTTCAGCACTGATCTACTGTCTGACATAAAAGCTATCTTTAAAAAAATTGGAAAAAAAAAAGTAACAAGCCATTGCCATTGAGTAGTTTCTGATTCAGAGCAACCCTATAGTGCAGAGTCGAACTTGCCCCATAGGATTTCCAAAACTGTACATTTTTGAGGAAGCAGATTAACATATCTTTCTCCCACTGATGGGCTGAAACTATCCAACTTTCAGTTAGCAGTTTAATGCTTTAGTCACTGTGCTTCCAGAACTCATTTTAAAGGTTAGACCCTGTTACAAATATTTATGTAGTGTTTCATATCTCTGGTCATAAGTTCATTAATGAAATGACAAGATGGTGAAACTACATCTGGATTCCACGTTGAAGCCAGTCAGGAATTTGCTATTTGGAAAGTAAATACTTCAAAGTAAAATATGGTTGTTATTATTATTATTTTAAACTTAACCCCTGTGTAATAAATTTAGAGAAATTATAGAAATAAAAATCAAATGAAAAGATAAATAAATGCCCAGATTCAATTTGTAGTAATTCCTTCAGATACGAGCATGTACATATAAAAACAATACATAGAATACACATGCAATTCATTCTATATATTGGAGTCCCTAGGTGTTACAAACAGTTAAGATCTCTCCTACTAGCCGAGGTTAGTTTGAACCCACCCAGACATGCCTTGGAAGTCCGGCTTGGTGATTTGCTTGACTTGAAGACCCGATAAGGCAGTTCTATTCTGCCCACATAGAATTGCTAAGATTAGTCAAAATTAACTTGATGGCACCAAAATAGTGTGTCTATTTTGTTTATAAAATTATAAACGTAGATACATATAGATACAGTAATAAGTGCATCTATATCTATGTATCTAAGTTTATAATTTTAAGTATATAATTATAAACATGTTCTGCACAAACAATTTTGCTTTATACCTGTTAAAATTTATTCCTCTATACCTCTTCAGTGTAAACTCTATGTTTCCCTAAGTCACTGGTAATGATTGGATTTTATAAGTTTTTATGAGCTATGTGAAAAAATTAATAACACAATAAATAATTATTATATTTAAAATCTGTATTATTTCATGTTGTAGAGCAATGTTTAAAAAGTCTAGGTCTCTCCTAGATTGTTGCCTCTATCAATGTTTCTTTATCAAATATATTTTCATATTTCGTATTGTTTTCCTTAGGATAAGTAAATCTGCTAGCATCTCAAATTTATTTGTATAGAAAGAAATTATTTGGACAAGACTATGTCTAAGTTAACTTCTAGCTCCTGTATTCTAACTATTGCTATTTATCAAGTACTTGAGAGAAGATAAGAGGTGGAAAGGAAAAACATTTAAGGCAGTTTAAAATCTGTCACAGTCTCAAGAACATACTTGTTTGATAATTAAGTATGTTTTTAAGAAATGTCTAGGAATAACTATCTCAAGACAATAAAACGAATGCTAGGAGGAAGGTCATCATACGTTGTCAAATAGAGGGTTTGCGGAAAAAGATGAAGACCCCTAAAGAGACAGACTAATGCCAGCACTAGGCAGTGTTTATTTCTGTTGTGTCTATGGTCACTAAGAGACAAAGTTGACTCTAGAGCACAGAAAAGGAAGGTACAGTGGCTTTGATGAGACCCTAAAGATTTCTAACACTGAGTTAGATTAACCATTGCATACAGAATTTGGCAAACTAGATTATACTATAAATCATCATTTATTTTTCAAACATTTCCTCCGGAGGAACCTATATTAGGAAATCAGATAACTAATATGAACTATGATCCCAGCACTTTCTATGAAGTCTCTCTTTTAAGTCTCAAATAAATTTTAATTTTAATTTCTCAAAGAAATAAATATTAGAATTTTTGCCATATCTTTGTCTTTTTCCATCAGTTGTGTAGGCAAATTTTGACAGGCTAGTTACTGCTGACAAAGGGAACATGAATATAGCTTTCATCACTTTATTTGGCATCTCTCTTCAGCTATATGTTTTTTGTTGTTGTTAGATGTCATAGAGTTGGTACCAACTCATAGCAACATGATGCAAAAGAGAACGAAACACTACCTAGTCCTGTGCCAACCTCACAATTTATAATAGCAAAAAGATGGAGACAGCCACAGTGCCCATCAACTGAAGAATGGATAAACAAACTGTGGTATATACACACAATGGAATATTATGCT
>NW_006408593.1:1966625-1967347 GCF_000296735.1 Chrysochloris asiatica | reverse complement strand
GATAAGGGGAAGTGAGGGAAAAACAGCAATGAAGCTGCAAGCTAAGCCCTACAACGTTCAACAGACTCCTGTGAACCTGGGTGGAGACTGTGTTGGCCGGCAGTGTGGCAAGACCTGGGGGACTCTTTGGCACAGAGTCAGTGACACAACCACAGAGGACTAGAGTGTAGAGTGAAGTGTCCAGCTGATAAGAATACAGGGCATACGCACACTTTCAGATAATACCCAGTTGACATGGCTTCAATGACTGGATGATCAGAGCTCAACTAGAAGGCAAACAAAAAGAGGAAAAAAAGAGTAACCTGATACAATTTGATGAACTTGGCATACACCTATGGATGCAGCAGCTCAAAAGAGGGAAGAAATCTACAGCGATGATCATCCCCACCCCCTCCATATACAGAGTAGACAGGGATGGGCAACTTAGACATTGGCTACCCAAAGTTGGGGACGTACAAAGGCAAGAAGTGACTGGCCTAAAAGCTTTCAAGAGGGAACCTAGATCCAGAGGGCCTGGAGAAAGGATCTCTGTCGAGGTCCTATGTCAGGGTCCCGCCTCGATAAGGAAGTGTGGGTGTCACGAAGAAGGGAGATCTGGGGGTGAAAGTGATAGACAAAGAGAGAGATGAAATATATACAAAAAAGACAGACACACAGATATGATGCAAACTGGCAGGTAGACAGATCTGCAAACATATTGCCCAGCATTGCCCAGCATTGCA
>NW_006408593.1:1960203-1965560 GCF_000296735.1 Chrysochloris asiatica | reverse complement strand
ATCTTTCTCCTGCGGAACAGCTGGTAGTGTCGAACTGCTGACCTTGTGGTTCGCAGCCCAATTCATAACCACTATGCTACCAGAGCTCCAAAAAACTACTACAGGTAAAAAAAAAAATCAAATGAGGTACTGCATTAGGCAAATCTGCTGCACAATTGTGACCTTTTTAAAGTGTTGAAGAGCAAAGATGTCAGTATGAGGACTAAAGTGCGCCTGACCCAAGATGTGATATTTTCAATAACCTCATATACATGTGAAAGGTGGACAGTGAATAAGGAAGACCATAGTAGAATTGATACATTTTAATTATGGTGTTGGATGAGAATACTGAAAGTACCATAGGCTGCCAAAAGAACTAACAGATTTGAATTGGAAGAAGTGCATCCAGAGTGCTCCTTGGAGGCCAGGATGGCTAAACTTCAGCTCTCATACTTTGTCAGGAGGGACCAATCACTTAAAAAGGACATCTTGTTTGTTAAGGTGGAGGGTCAGAGAAAAAGAGGAAGACCTCCGTGAGATGGACTGGCAAAGTGGCAGTTTTAATGGCCTCATGTGTGGCAACAATTGTGGCCCAGGACCATGCAGTGTTGCGTTCTGTTCTGCATAGTGTTGTGATGAGTCTGTACTGACTAGATGGCACCTAACAACAAGAGCAACAATGTTAAGATGCTTGACTGTCTTATGAATAATGGTTTCTCTTGCCTATTATTGTACAATAGACACTTGAGGGGGATTGAAAGGAATATCCGGAAACATGATTATAGAAAGCTTGTAAGCCCATCTTCAACTTATACCTGATTGGAATACATAATAGGGGTGCTAGAACTTGTCCAGTGTAAGAGGGTTCTTGCAGAGCCTTTGTAGTGCGTAAGACCTTAAATGGAATCCTGATCCCCATTCAGAACCCTCTGAGGCGGGAAATTCCCACTTGAAAAGACAAGCAGACCAGCCTGGAGCAGCTAGGTGAACAGAAGATATTTCTTGAAAGAAAGACCAGCAGGAATAAATCAAAAGCCAAACTGGCAGTCTGATTGGTTTCCATAAGAATAAGCAAGTTGTTCGCAGGGGAGCCATCAAGGCAAACAATCAAGTCCCTTCAGGACTAACCCTCTTTCCAAGCACTTGAACTTTCTGTTTTTCTACAAGTGAGTGGAAGTGGGGGAAAAGCAGCAATGAAGGTGTGGGCTGAGTCCAACCATGTTACATAGACTCCTGTCAACATGCAATATGGTGAAACATGGTTGTCCTGAGGTATAGTGAGACCTGTGGATTCCTGAGCCCATGGATGAGGATATAGCCATAGAGAGCTGGAGCTGAGTGTGAAGTGTCCAGCTAATATGAAGTGTGGGGTGATGCATAATAATACCCAAACTTGCAGACAGTATCCATTTGACCTACAATGGCTGGATGATCAAAACTCAACTTTTTTGATAAACAAAACAAGTGTTTGTTGTTGTTTGCTGTTAGGTGCCATTGAGTCATTACCAACACATAACGACCTTATGTACAGCAGAAACAAGTGTGAATCACTACAATTTGATGACCTTGACCTATACTTATTGGTATGTTGTTGTTGTTGTTAAGTGCCATTGAGTCAATTCCGTCCCATAGCGATCCTGTATAGGGTTTCCAAAGAGTAGCTGGTGAGCTTCAACTGCCGACCTTGAAGTTCAAATGGCTTTGCAGTCTGGCACAATAACCCACATTGCCACTTAGTAGCTTAAACTTCTAACCAAGAGGAGATGAATCTTCACAGCAAGGATCATTCCCATCCCCTTTGTACACAGGGTGGATAGGGTTGGGCAACTTACACATTGGCTACTTAAAATTTGGGGGTGGGGGGGGGGGGTGGGCTATAAAGTCATGAAGTGACTGGCTTATAAGTTTTTAAGAAGGAGTTTAGTTTCAGAGTATGCAGGGGAAGGTAGAAATATACTTAGTATATTTTATCCTGTCTAGACAAGTCTGGTGAAAGGAAATGGGAATAAGATTCTTATGACTCAGTAGTGAGTAATTGTTATCATGACTGATTGTGATTGTTACAACTGTAAAGGTAGAAGTTTTGTAGCAAAAAGGAGGGAGTGGTTGATCTTACAGTCCAGAAACAGAGGACCATGGGACCATCAAGGGAGAAGAATGGGAGCAGACTGTGGGACCCTATCCAGAGAAACATCAACACCAGAGATGGAGGCAGAGATGATGATGTGGAGAAATGGAGCAGCTAAGGATTCTAGACTTGTGGAGAGAGACAGACTGTATGCTGGTGGCTGGAGGGCAGGCTTGCAGGGTGTGCCTTTTGGTTGTTTGAATGATTGTATATTCGTGAGTGTTTCAGTGTACATTAAAAAAAAAAGCACATACACACCAAAACAGGAAATAGAAGTAAATACTGTTAAATGATAATGCATGGAGGGGATTCTAAACATTGCAATGAAATACCATAGGATGAATGTAAAACTGATGTTCTCCTATGTAAACTAACACTTCACAATAGAAACTTTTAAAAGAAAAGAATTATATTTGTGCTGTTGGGTATAATGAAGACATTTTTTGAGTGTTGTTAGCACAGTGATCAAATGCAAAAATGAAACTCCATCATGGGACACAGATAAGTGAAAAAAACAGAGAACGCCGCCATAATTGAGAGAGGTTAATGTACATTAATTCACTGCTGCGTTAAGTAGCTTCGTAACTGTGTTCTAAATTAAAAAAAAAAAAAAAATTCAAGATCTAAATTCAAGTTACAAGAATATTCCTTAGGAAAAAAATGTGCATTGTTACTACTGACAGTGATTGAGGAGATAAACGCCAGTATTCCTTAACCTGGATTTTAATGAAAGAGATGAATAATAATATTCACAAAAGTTTTAACAGAAGGAATAGCATATTGTGTGTGCCTAGTCCTTATGGCATGATCTACAACTACTTTCCAGAATTATAAACTTTGAAGATCAGTTCTTTAGATTACAAGATATTATTAGCAAGCTCGCTGCAATACTTTTGTGGCAAATACTTTCCAGTAGGAATCCTGGTGTCACTCTGGGGGTAAAGGAATGGACCGCAAGGTCGCTTTGGACCACAAAGTCTGTGGTTCAAACTCACGAGCCACTCTTTGGAAACCTACACAGGGTCACTATGAGTCAGAATTGACTCAACAGCACTTAACAACAACATTATACTCACAAAGTGAAAATATTTAATATCATTTAATCTATGGGTTAAATAAAAGAACACATGATGATAGGCAATGGCACCTAAAAATAAGAATTTTGTTTTTAAAAAATTATAACCATACTATCATACAAATACACACAAGTATATATGGAATCCTGGTGTGACACTGTATGATAAGCACTCGACCATAAGGTCAGTTTGATCTACAAGAGCAGCTGCTCAGGCTCACTAGCTGCTCCTCAGAAATCCTATACAAGGTCACTATGAGTTGGAATGAACTTGACAAAATTTAACAACAACAACATATATATGTGTAAGTATAGTTGTTGTTGTGAAGTGTCATCGAGTCAGTTCCAACCCATAGCAACCCTGTATAGGGTTTCCCAGGAGCAGTTGGTGAGCTTGAACCGCTGACCTTGCAGTTCAAACAGCTTTGTAGTCTGGTACATTAACCCACAGCACCACATAATGACTCCTATGTATATGTATACATGTACACATATAGCAAAACAAGGAAAAAATATTCATCCTTTCTACAAATGGTCACACGGTTGTAGTTAGTATTTAGAACTATCTTCTTCCCCCCCAGTCATTTCATATTCACTGTGCCCTCAGCAAGCACCTTAGCTGATTGTAGTTCTTTATCAGGTGGGGAGACTGAAACCTCCAATCATAACAGTTTGGGTCATAAGTAGTCACGTTGGAATTAGGTTGCTGTAGTTTTCTATTAAGAGGCCCTGGTAGTGTATTGGGTTATACGCGGGGCTGCTAACAGCAAGGTCAGCAATTTGAATCCACCAGCCACTCCATGGGAGAAAGATGAGGCTTTCTGCTCACAAAAAGATTTATAACCTTGAAAATCATATACAGGGTGGCAATGAGTCATAACTAACTCAATGGTATGTGGTAGAAACAGCAGTTTTCAAATGAACTTCATTCATTCACAGGGCATGGGAGAAAAAGGATCTCCTGTATTTGAGACATATTCTTTTTTGCCTCAATTTTGTAATAACAATCAGATTTCCCTTGTAACCAGGATCAGGCACATCAGCAAATGTAACTCTTTCCTTGATTCAGAGATAATAGGAGCCCAAATTGGTCAGGTGGCATACTTCAATGGAATTAGTGTTGTATTTATACCTGAGAACAATTTTCTCCTTGGAACAAGTATCTCTAGACTTGTAGAGCACAGGACATTGGAAACAGGAAGAAAATTTTTAGAGTTGGTTACTTTTCCATCCCTTAATTTCTGGGCATATGAGTCCCTGCTATGGGAGAAACAACACCATCTACTGCATGCCAGTTAGAGCATATACAGCCTCCTAGAGAACACTGTGTCAACCCTGCAATATGCCACCTAGCTGACATTGTCTTTGGAAAGCAATCCTGTTATGCTATCAAGCAAGGACAAGGGGGAACACGGCAAGATCAGTGAATTCCATTGGCCTATTCTGACACTAGATTTGTTGTAAAGTGAGTTCCTTAATCAGAGGCAATATTGGGTGGGTAGAGTGATAGTGGATAAAGCATTCAGAATGTAAGAATGGCAGTTTAGGCAGACGCACTGTGTTCAGAAAAGACTAATCCATTCCCAGAGTGAATGACTATTCCTTTAAGTGCAAAGCACTGACCTTTCCATATTGGAAGTGTTCCAATAGAATCAACCTGCCACTAGGTTTCTGGTTGGGATCCTGTAAAAATGGTGCCATCTAGGGAACTCAGTGTTGGTCTCTGCTACTGGCAAATTGGGCACTCAAGAGTGGTTAAACCCAGATCAGCATTAGTGACTAGAAATCCATGGTGCTAAGCCAATATATAACTTCTGTTCCTTCAAATGTGGCCACTTAGTTCAATTGCACAATGACAGGAGTAGCCTCTGAAAGAAGATAGCTGGTATCAACAGAATGTGGCAACCTGTCTACTTGATTGTTAAAATCCTAGCCTGTTTAGTAACATTCCATTAAAATAAAATCAGGGGTCAATTGCAGAACTGACCATCAATTGTTCATAGTCCTCCAGGTTGAAGCTAAAGAAAGTGAAAACAAATTCATGAAAGGTAAATTACAACCTTGAGTATATACTACCTGAGTTTATAAAGCATCACAAGAGCAGATTTCAAGTACTGAACACTAATGATAGTAATAGGATAATGCCCATATGCCTACAAGGAAAACCATTTAATA
>NW_006408593.1:1955375-1956268 GCF_000296735.1 Chrysochloris asiatica | reverse complement strand
GAAATGGTACACAGAGTCACTATACCAAAGGCGGGAAAAAAGTGATCATGTTCATACATTACAAGAGGCTGTACAGGATCAATAGCAGATAGTACTGAAGAAGAAATCCAAGCCTTACTGAAGGCATTGGTGAATGACAAGGCTCCAGGAATTTACAGAATGTCAAGTGAAATGTTTCCAAAACAAATTGAGGACTGGAGGCACATAGTTACCTATTCAAAGAAAGTTTGAAGACAGGTACCTGGCCAACCAACTGCAAGAATCCCATATGTATGTCCATTCCAAAGAAAGAAGACCCATCAGAACTGGGAAAGTATCCAATAACATCAGAAACATTGTGTTCAAATAAAATTGTGTTGAAGATAATTAAAAAACGGTTGCAGCAAAACACAGACCAGGAATTCCCAGATATTCAAGGTGGACTCAGAAGAGGACATGTCACTGCTGACATCAGATAGATCTTAGTCGAATGCAGAGAATACCAGAAAGATATTTACCTGTGTTTCTCTGACTATGCAAAGGCATTTGACTTTATACATAATTATTAACTATGGATAACATTGCAACAAATAGGAATTCCAGAACACTTAGTTGAACTCATCCAGAACATGTATATAGAAAAAGAGGCAGTCTTTTGAAAAGAACGAGGGAATCTTGAGTGGTTTAAAATCAGGAAAGGTCTGTGCCTGAGTTGTATCTTTTTATCATATTTTTTCTATCTGTATGTTTAAAAAATAGTTCTAGAAACTGAACTATATAAAGAATATCATGATTGGAGAAAGGATCATCAATAGCATATATACAGAGATGACACAAACTTACTTGATGAATTTGAAGATAACTGGAAGCTCTTTACTGCTGAAGTTTATAAACTACAGCTTTTAGTTTGATTA
>NW_006408593.1:1948884-1953395 GCF_000296735.1 Chrysochloris asiatica | reverse complement strand
AGCCTCGGAAACCCTGTAAAGGGTCACTATGAGTCAGAACCAACTCCATGGCACGTAACAACAACAACATGTTCATAAGGTAATGTTAAGTGGTGTCAAGTCTGTTCCCACTCATAGTTAGCCTATATATGGTTTCCAAAGAGTAACTGGTGGGTTTGAATTGCCAATCTTGTGGTTAGCAGTTTGATGCTTATCTAGGACTGAAATATCTTTTGTTCTGAGATTTTTAATGACCTGATCAATTTCTTCTGTTGGTATAGATCTGTTAAAGTTTTCTACTTCATTCTGTGTTAGTTTTATTAGGTAACCCATAGTTTTCTAAAAATTTGTCCATAACTTCTGGACTTTCAAATTTTTCAGAATACAATTCTTCATAGTATTCTATTATTTTACCTTTTATTTGGATAGACTCTGTTGTAACATCACCCAATGATTTCATATTTCCATCTTATCATTCTTTTGTTTTTTTTAGATTTGTCAATGGTTTGTAGATTTTATTAATCCTTTCAAAAAAACATGTTGGAGATTTTCTACATTTTTCTGTTTTATATTTATTTCTGCTTTAGTTTTTATTATTTCGTTTCTTTTGGTGGCTGTGTACTTACTTTCCTGCTCTTTTTATAATTGTTGGAGTTGCTGAGTTAATGTGATGATTTGGGTTCTTTCTTCTTTTTGGATGTGAGTATTTATTCCTATAAACTGCCCTCTGACACTGCTTTTGCTGTGTTCCAAAGGATTTGGTAAGCTGTGTTTTCATTCTCATTTGATTCAAGAACTTTTTTTTAAATTTCATTTTTTATTTGTTCTATTATCCCACAGCTTTTATGTGGGTGCTATTCATTTTCCATGTATTTTTTTCCCCCTTGATCTTCCTATTGCTTTCTAGTTGTATTTACATTGTGAGTTGAAAAGAGGCTTTGTAGTATTTTAATGTATTAAAATGTATTGAGGCTTATTTTGTGTCCTAACAACTGGTCTATTCTGGATAATCTTCATGTGCTCTAGGAATTAACATGTATTGTGTTGTTATTGGGTTGAGTGAGCTCTGTGTAAGTCCATGAGGTCAAGTTGGTTGATTATGTTATTTAGTTCTGTAACTTTGTTGAATTTCTTTCTAGTTCTGCTCTTCATCAAAAATTATAGATTAAAATCTTCTATTATTATTTTACAGTTGGCTGTTTCATTCTTCAATGTTATTAAACTTTGATTTATGTATTTTGAGGTTCTTTCTCTGGGATTGTGGGTATTTATAATGGTTATGCCCTCTTGTTGAATTGACCCTTTAATCATAAGATAATGTTCTTCTTTGTCTCTTATGCTGGTTTTTGCAGTAAAGTCTATTTTTATCAGAAATTAATATTACCACACCTGCTCATTTATCATTGCCATTAACTTGATATATTTTCTTCTATCCTTTGATTTTTTCATCTATTTTTGTCTCTTTGTTTACCATGTGTCTATTATAGGTAGCATATTTAAGGATCCTATTTTCTTATCCATTCTGCTACTGTCTATCTCCTCACTGCTGCATTTAATTCAGTGATGTGCAGTGTAATTATTGGAAAGCATACGTTGATTAAAAAAAATTTTGTTGTGATTTTTTGTGGTACATAATTTTCTGTGCCGAATTCATTGCATATTTTCTTCTCAATTTCTTCATTGTTGTTGTTTTAAAGTTTGTTAAATCTTTATGGTTTATCTTTTTCTTGATTTGATGTGAAGCTGTATTCAATTTTTTCAGGTTATCCTGTAATTCATTTCTTTCTTCCTTCATTTAAAACTGTCTCTTTCAACTTGAATTTTATGACTTTCTCATCACTTGGAAGTTCTTTAACTACATTTCCCTCTGTTTTTGATTTGTAGGTTTGTTTTCACAGTTTTGTAGGTTTGTTTAACTTTGGGCACTTCTATATCTGGATTGAATTATGGGTGGTGTTACAGTGCATGTCAATCTCAGCTTGCTGTCTACTATTGCTGGCTCTCAGTCCTAGAGATACCCGTTAGTATTTTTACATAAAGATGGTCTGTTTATTACAAATTCCTTTTAATTTCGGTTTATCTGGAAATGTTCAAATTTTTCCTACATATTTGAGAGAAAGGTGTGCTGGATATATGATTCTTCCTTGCCAGTTGTTGTTGTTGTTGTTGTTGTTGTTGTTTTCTTTCAGAGTTTTGTATATGTCTTCCATTGCCTTTTTGCCTGCATGGAATCTGCTAATCAATCAGAGCTTAATCTTACTGACTTTCCTTTTTAGAAAAAAAAAAAAAAAATCAATTTTCCTGAACTGCTCTCAGGGTTCTTTCCTTGTCTTTGATTTAGGAGAGTTTGAGTATGATAAGTCTTGATGATTGTTTTGGAGGGTTAGATCCTATTTGGGGTTGGGGTTCATTTGGCTTCTTGAATGCTTATCTTCTTGGCTTCCATAATGTTAGGTATATTTTCTTCCAACAATACTTCAAGCATCTTTTCTGTGCTTCTCTTTGTCTCGTCCTATTCAGAAATTCAGAGTACCCATAAGTTATTCCTCTTCATGTTGTTCATCATGAATCTTACGCTTTCTTTGGAATTTTCATTCTTACTTCTGATTGCTCTTTGAGCTTACTAATCTTTAGAGGTTTACCTTCAAGCTCACTAATTTGGGTTGTCATTGAGTCAAATCTTACTCCTCTACCCTTTTAACATATTTTCCCTTCCTGAAATATTAGTATTAATCTTCTGGATTTATAATTGCAAGTTTTGTATTGCTTTCTATCTTTTATCTATTTTGTTTCTTCCTGTAGTGTTTTCCTGACTTCTTCCTTGTTTTGTTTGACCATTTTGTCATCAGTTGGATATATTTAAATTTTATTCTGCATTCTACTGAATTACTTTTCAAGTAGTTACAATGTTTTTTTCTTCAGAAGTATTTTCTAGTTTTGTCTCTTAATAACTTAAAATTTGAGTTCTGTGTTGTTTCTTCATGTGAAAATAAATTGTTTGTTGCTTCTGAGAAATTGTGGTATTGTTGTATTTGTATTTAACTGATGAATGTATACTGATGTTTTCTAAAGCACTAACCTGTTGCTCCCTGGTGGGTGTGATTATGGGATGGATGCATGTGCAACATTCTTTGTTCAACGTTCATGCAGCTCAGTTTGAAATGGATTTGGATGATGTTAGTTGTTGTTGGTGATCAGGGTATGAAAGCTAGCATTGGATTTTACACTATGGTTGGGGCTGCAGATGGTACAGTTGTGGTTGGACTCTATGGGTCTAATAATGCACGAAGAGAAAAAACACACACAAGAGTGAAGGAAAACAAACAAGCAAATAACAATGAAAAAAAAAAAACCCACCAAAATCCTGTAACAGCTAGAAAAATAATACAAAAACCAACAACAGGAAAGAGGGAGAGAGAGAACACAGACTTAAAAAATATATTAAAAAAAATAAATAAAAAGGAAAAAGAACTAAGTAAGGGAGATGGATAAGTAGAAAGGATTAAACCAGAGATTAGTTAAGAAAAACCAAGAGAAAAAAAAAAGCAGTGATTGAGAAAGAGAAGCAGGAAACAAGAAGGAAAAATGAAAGTGGAGACAGAAAGGATAAAAACAAGGGGAACTAAAGAGAAGAAGTGGAAGAAAGAATAAATAAGCAAAAACAATGAATGAAAAATACCAGGCCAGGTGCCAGACCCAAAGAGAAAAATCTGGGGTCTCCTGCCAGCCATGGAGCTATGTGGTTGGTGGGCAAGGGATAATATGCTAACACTTCTGGCCCTAGATGGAGTTCCTCTAGATCTTGCTGTTGTCTGTCTGGGCACCCAATCCAGAAGTAGTTTGTGTAGAACCCAAAGCAGCTGAGGGATTACAGTAATACCATCCTATAAGGCAGCTGAGGGCGAGAGGTCCCCCTAGTACAGTGCCAGCCAGTACTGGGTCTTCTGCTCTGGAGCAGGCCCCACTTGATGCTACTAGCTCCCAACTCATTTTGATTGTGCTCTGGCAGCCAGGAGAGAAGGCGCTTCACTGGGAGTATATACATATAGAAACTGACCACATCTCCCTCACAAGAGTTGTACCATTTTCTCAAACAACACATGGCATTCCTTTGCACCACAAACCACCCTCAGCTTTCACAGCCATCCTTGAAAGTTCACGATGGCTGAGCCGATCGATCCTGGCGCTCTGGCAGGAATCACCTGTCTCCTTTTGTTTTTTCCATCCCTCCATACAACTGTTCAACTTTTTTTTTCCTAATCAGGACTAGTCCATAGCTGGCTATGGCCAGATCTGAAGTTTCAGAGTAGGGTTCACCTGAATTCAGGTGGGCTCACAACTATGACACTCAAATCTGACTCCATCTGTTGCAAGTATGAGAGCTTTGTTGGGGTGTGCATACGTCTGGTAACAGTGGAAGAATGGGGAAACAAAAAAAAAAAATTACAACTTTATCTCTGCAAGACACTGGTATATTTCTGCAATACAAATATGTCATCCTATGTCTGAAGCCACTCACAAAAGTTTACTAT
>NW_006408593.1:1938851-1948681 GCF_000296735.1 Chrysochloris asiatica | reverse complement strand
TTGAGGAACCTTTCTTTTTTTTTGTTTGTTTTAGCTGTGTCTGCTCTATCCCTTGATTTCATGCTCAGGGTTCTAGGGCTATTACATGGATCTATTTGATTTGATTTCCCATATTTTGGTTGTTGAGTGTTTATACAATGCTACTGCCTACTCTGACACCTGGCCACCTCACTACAAAAGTCAAATAGCAAAATGTCACTTTTTGTTAATCAATCTGTGGCATTTTTCAGTTACCGCATAAGCACGTGAAAGTTGGACAGGGAATAAACAAGACTGGAGAAGAGTTAATGACTTTGAATTAGGGTGTTGGCAAAAATTATTGAATGCACGATGGATTGCCAAAAAAAAAAGAGAGAGAGAGAGAACAAATCTATTTTGGAAAAAGTACGACTGGAAAGGATCAAGGATGGTGAACTGATATAGTGGTTGCAACAATGTCTTCAAACATAGGAATGATTGTCATGATAGCAGAGTGCTTTTGGAATTGAGTTAAGGGTACCAAACAACAAAATTCGTTGATGATGTTACCCTTTGATTTGTGGTATAGTGAAACTACTTAAATCTGTCCCTTATAGCATGGTCTTTTTAAGTCCCATCAAATATTTAGGTACGACCATACAAAATAGGGTATACAGGACTCCAACACGGGGATTAGTTATTTCTGCCATGCAGCTAGGTTTAAATGAAGCAATGCCATCTGTCAGTTTGTGCACTGCAGCAGCTTGAGTGTTGCTATGAAGCTAGAAGCTATGTCACCATATTTTGAATACTGACAGGGTCACTCATGGTGGATAGGTTTCCGCTGAGCTTCTTTGTTGTTGTTGTTATGTGCCGTGGAGTTGGTTCCGACTCATAGCGACCCTATACAGGGTTTCCCAGGCTGTAAATCTTTACGGGAGCAGAATGCCTCATCTTTCTCCCGCGGAGCAGCTGGTAGTTTCAAACTGCTGACCTTGCGGTTCGCAGCCCAATTCGTAACCACTACGCTACCACAAACTCAGAAGGAAGAGATCTGGATTGTTCTGAATATTTAGTCACTGAAAAACTTATGAACAACAGTGAAACACTATCATATAGCATCAGAATACTGAATACTTAAACATGAGAAACAGAACCAGAATACTGTCAGATATAATGTCAGAAGATGAGCCCCTCAGGTTTTAAGGCACTCAAAATATGACTGGGGAAGAGCTGCCTCAAAGTAGAGTTGACTTTGATGACACAAATGGAGTAAAGCTTTCAGGACCTTAATTTGCTGATGGGTCATAACTCAAATTAAGGAGAAACAACTGGAAACATCCATTAAGAATTGAAGCTTGAAACTGACAAAGCATAAATCTAAGAAAATTGGAAGTTGTCAAAAATGAAATGGAACGCAAAAAGATTGACAACCTAGACTGGCATTGGCCATTTTGAATCTGAAAATCACATGGTTTACTATGCCATGAATGACAAGTTGACGAGAATTGGTTTCCCTTTCATCAACAAAAAGATCATATCAAGATTTGTCTTGAAGTATAATGCTGTCTGTGATAGGATATCTATAGGCCTACAAGGAAGACTGGTTAATACCACTATTATTCAAATTTATGCGCCAACCACTAAAGTCAATGATGGTGAAATTGCAGAATTCTACCAACTTCTTCAGTCTGAAACTGATAAAATATTTAATCAAGATGTACTGATAAAGGCAGCTGATTATTGGAATGCAAAGGTCAAAAACAAAGAGGATAAGTGGTTGGGAAATATTAACTTGGTGATAGAAGTGGTGTTGGGGAATCACATCATAGAATCACTTATTCATTGAAAATACCCTTTTTAGACAACATAGAAGATGATTATATACATTGACTTCACCAGACAGAATACACAGAAATTATACTGACTTGAGTGCCTATAGGCAAGAAGTTGGCTTACTGACAACAAGTGTGAGGTACACCTGCAGTCAGACAGAGAAGAGCCGTTCCTGACTGGAGAACTGCTACATCCTGAGATGTTTCTAATCCTGACTTGTACCCTGTTCACTTCCTTAATTACCTTCATACTTGTGGTTATTGTATCTAAGTTCTGTATGGGCATGGCAATGATTACTGAACCCTACTGAAAAGTGTGGGAGGGATGGTTGCTTTGAGAATAAGGTAAAGAATGTTGTAGGGTAGAGGCATGCCTGACCTCTGCCTCATTGGAATTGGAATTGGCCTTGCACTGATCTGGATTTTGATTCTCCTTTCCCCTTCTGAACCTAGAGGAAGTCAGACATGGACTCAATGCCATATTTTCAACATGAGACAAAATAACTACTTTTTTTTTTTTTTTTGCCTATTTAGATATGACTATTCACATTTCTTCATATCCTTTATCACAATTGTCCAATTATGTTCCTTACAACTCCCTCACAATTCATCCAAACCATTGGCCAGAGCTCATAAATCAGTATACAATTACACATCTGATCATCCTTTCTTTCAAGCCAAGTGAACAACTAGGTGCACTACTCAAAATGTTGCCCATTGGGAGGATTTCTCTCCAGCTTTTCAATTCAGAGAAGTTCCCAGAAGAAACTTTAGTGCTGATGTCCTCTTTCAAGTGGTGTTTGCATGCATATCATGGCATACCATCTGTAAATTGGGCATGAGTTTTCTCTTCATCAATCAACTGACTGCAAGGAGCTACCCACGAAGTCAAAGTTGTAGACAGAGAAAAGGAATGCATTGTGACAAAAATGAAGATCATGATCTTTTGGACCACTTCCTCATACAGTTCACTTGTATCTTCAGGCATTTCTCAAGGTAGATTTTGTATACCACTTGCAACTAATGGTGGAATACTGCTGTACACTCTGGATCAAAAACCACGGGCAGCTAAAACCCCATGATGATATGGTGAGACATGGTTAATGTTCAGGATCCACAAAAGACCACTAAATAAATTGTAACACTATTTCTAAAAACGGAGAGTATTTATCTGCAAAGAATAGTAGAAATTTGCTTCAAAATCCTAAAGGTATATGCTGTGACTCACCAATAAAAGCCTGTCAAAAACGCTGAACAGAAGTTCTATCTGTCACTGAGAATGAAGGCATCTTTGGAACAGTCAGATGATATGGCCTAAGTGTCAGAGTGTCTTGTATGGCAACCTGAACCTACTGCAGGGTTTTCTTTTGTTCTGGGTCTAAGTCAAAACTAGGAGATGTTTTAGTCACTTGATAAATAGGCTGGGGCATTTCACACAAATGAAGAATATGATGTGTCCAAAATTAGAAGAGGTCCACCAGGCAACGTGCTTCCTTTTGAGTTATAACACATGGACTAGATGTAACAAATTATCCTTCATTTTAGAAATAATATCTCAATATGCCCCATACTATTGAACCTCTAGAAATTTCACTGATGTGGAAGGCACCTAAAGTTTTGTCACACAAATTTCCTCTGTCTTACCAATAAATCTAGTGTCACTGATAGGTAAAAGCACGCATAATGTCATCAATGGAATGTATCAGCAGGACACCTATTAGAAGGGAATAAGATCAAGTTCCTGCTGACTAAATTATGACAGAGGATTAAAGAGCTGATATACCCTTGAGGTAGAATGAAGGTATATTGCTGGCCTTGCCAGCTGAAGGTAAAATGCTTCTGGTGATCCTTGGAAACCAGAATCATAAAAAAGGCATTAGCCAAATCAATAACTGCATACTAGTTACCAAGAAATGTAACAATTTGCTCAAGCAGTAATATCATATTTGGAATATTGATGGTACCATGGAGTTGGTGTTGATTCATATCAACTTTATGCATATCAGAATGAACCACTGCCCAGTCCTGCGCCCACCTCACAATCATTACTACACTTGAACCCAATGCTGCTGCCACTGTGTCAGTCCATCTCATTGGGGATCTTCCTCTTTTTTGCTGACCCTGCACTTTACCATCCATGGTGTCCTTCTTCAGGATCTGCTCCCTCCTGATAATGTGTCCAAAATATGACAGACAAAGTCTGGCCATTCTGGCTTCTAAGGAACATTCTGACTATACTTCTTCCAACACAGATTTGTTTGTTCTTTTGGCAGTCTGGTGGCTTTTAGTATTCTCCTCCAACACTATAATTCAAGTGCATCGATTCTTCTACAGTCTTCATTATTTGGAATAGCAGTTGTAACTGGAGCCACCACCTGGTTAAAATCAATTTATTTTTGCACAGACAGAATAGGCAACTTGAATGAGGATGTAGTGGGAATTCCCATCCTGCATCCTTCATATCATTGATGGTGGCATTAATCTTTGCAATTCCTTCAGGGAAATGGAATTGCTTTTAGCTTAATATTTTCCTATGTCAGGACAATCCCAATGGCCTTTTCCTTCTTAGTCCTTACTTCACATGTCAGAAAGCCAAGGTAGGAATGAATTCAGCTAGTTACTGAATTTCTATTCCATTTAGCTATTCTAGAATTGGGGAAATCACTATAGGTTGGATTCAGGAGCCCATTAGACCAATTGTGAGACACATCTGAGCAGACTCTATTGAAAATCTGACACTTACACACCGCTACTGTGACTGGTGGACTACAGTGAAGTTAGTGTCCGTTTAGAACCAGAGTCCAGGAATCCACCAAATTCTGAATATTTCATCTATCTAATGGAAGTCACAGATGTAACAGGCTGTGGATCCCACTGGGAAAGGATAACAGTATACATTGTTTGCAGTGTAGTGGGGTCCTTCCTCTAGAGGACCTGACCTACCTTTCAATCAATGTCTTATGGGGTCTGCAAACTGGCTTAAGTCTGGGAAATGATTGAGGGGCCGTGATTCCCTGTTCTGGCTATTTGAGTTAAACTACTGTCCACTTTACCTAAAATTATTTTTACTTATATAGATCAAGTAAATATTTAGTAGAAATCTACTATCTGTCTGGCATTCAGAATGTCATCTGTGCCTTACTACTAGAAGCTTTTCTTCTTTACTCTCTCATAAATTATTCCACACTCAATTCAGAACTTCTGCCTTATGGCTGTTATAGGACTTACAGGTTGCTGCAAACTTCCCTATTTCCGGGACATGACTATCTCTAGACTTGAACACTCACCCACAAATTCACTATATTAGCTCTGGTAAGGAAAAAGTCAAATGTGTAAATATGTTTTACACTGTGACTAATGAACAAATGAGGCTAAGGTTTTATAATTTTGGTAGACCCAGCAGTTACATACTGTGTGGGGTTTTGTATCACTGTATTTTGGAAAACAAACAAACAAACAAACAAACAAATAAATAAATAAATAACATGAAATTATAAGGGAAGCTATAAGCTAAATTGAACTTTTGCCAAAATAAATCATACACAAAAAGTTACCTTAAGAAATTAGGTATCTGCACTCTTTATTTCTGTCCTTTCTGAGATGAAAGATTGCAAGAAACAAAGGTGAATTTTCAGAACATTTATTAAGTATCTGATGGAATTTAATATTAATAGAATATGTTTTTAATAGCTCCCGATGTTATTCCAGAAAATATAAAGTAAATGCAATATAAGCTAATCAATTAAGATATTATCCATAGCAAAAAAATGAAGGTAATTGTCACAGCTGACTTCACCTTCAACTGACAATGCAGTAATCAAAAAGAGACAGACAAGAGAATTCTGTGCTCCTAGAATATTAAACTATCTAAATAAATTATGAAAATAACATTTGACTGACAGTTATTTTTAAATTTACCATCACTAATTTTCCCTAATGAAACCAGTTACATCAATAAGAAAATTTCCATGTGTTTAATTCTGCTTATACTTTAGAGTAAAAGATTTTTTAAAATAATACTTTATAGACATTAAAACTGGAGGAAGGGATGCTTGATAAAATTCTACCAGCAGAGACAGAAAGGAGGTGGAGGAAAAAAGGAGGAGCAAAAAGAGAAAGGGGTAAGAGAAGGAGGATGATAGCAGGGTTTTGGTGGTGGTTATGTACCATGGAATCATACAGCAAACCTATATAGGGTTGCTGAGGCTGTGTATCTTTATGGGGGCAGAACGCCTCATTTTTCTCCATCGGAACAGCTGGTAGTTTCAAACTGCTGACCTTGAGTTTAGCAGCCTGACTCGTAACCACTAGCAGGGTTGTAGGTGGAGAGAAAGTTGAAGAAAGGAAGAAGACTTTAAGTGCCTTCTGACTTTGTTGAATTTACCTGTTCTCCCAAAGCCCTCAGTAATCCTGTTTGGTCAATGAAGATCAACTTGTTCCCAGTTTCAAAGATATGTTCACCAGTGTTCTTGACAACCACAATGTAATCATGATTTCTCACAAGTCCTTATTTAAACTTTGACCTCATATAAATAACATATTTTGGGCCTTTTCCATTCCTTGACTGTAAGATTCCTTGACTCAAAGATTTTTGTCAGAGGCTCCTATATATTCATATATATTTGCATTTTCATTATATTTTATATGAATTTCCCCATATTATGATATTTTTCAAACTTAGAAGCTGGTCATAAGCTGTAATTATCAATACTTTTCCTAAAAGAAGAAACATTCTTTATGCATTGTAGTTATTTCCATACTTTTGAAGCTTTAGCCAGTTCATTTTAGAAAGAATTGGACTTACTAGAATGCTCCAAATTAATACTTTTTTCTTGAAAATGTGAATGTCAAGACAATTCTGAAATTGATAGAGTGGTTTTTGTATTAGCCTATAACTGTGCAGAAAACTTAGTTCTCTATAGAAAGACAAAAAGAAGTGATGACAGATGAGCCTCTAACCAGAAAACGATGCAATCAACAACGCTGAGTCAGGGACAGTGGTAGACATTACCACTGCCCAAGGAGACTGGATAGACCCAAGGACATTTTAACCGTGTACAAATCTGCTTCCAAGTTTCACTCTGGGGCCTTGAGTTTAAACTCTCACAACTGAGTTTCAGTTATATTGAAATACACAGCTGGGTAATTTACTAGCAAAGGAGTGACATAGCTTACCCTGTAAAGCAGAAAAGACTGAAAAACATTAGTAAAAGACCAGCTGGAAGAATAGATAGAGGAGAAAAAAAAAATTGTTTTTTAAGAAGAAGAAAAGAGAAGACAGGTGATGGAAACAGATGGAGAAATATGGATGGTGAGAAGGGATTAATATAAGAATGTCAGAGGCACAAATCCTGTAATATATGAGCATGTCCTGGCAAGTTAGGTATGGAAGGCATTAGAATTATTACAATATAATAAAGATTATATTGCTGTGTAACTGACAGTGAAAAGAGAAGCAGGCAGATATTAGCAAATGTATGAAATGAAGATTAAAAACAGAATGGAAGAGAACCAGATGAAAGGAGAAATAGAATAATGCGTAAATTTTAAGTTGCTTTACTAGAAGGGGCATATGAGAAATGAATAAATAAAAGTGAATGCATGACAATTGTCCTCTATATAAGAGCATTTAGACAGATAGTTCTATCCCATTTAGATAGCTCTGCATATTATCCCTTACTTAAGAATTGAGCTCAAATCAGTTTTAAACTTATGAAGGTGTGTCCTGTTTTGTGTAAACGTCTGAATGTTAAGAAGCCTTTTCTTCTCATTACGAAAATGATTTTTGAGTCCCTGCATTTGGTGAGGACTAAAACGACTGCATTGTCCATGTCCACAAGAAACAGACCATTAGACAAATATTTCAGGCATTACTATGGGCCTGACATGGAATAGGCAATGAGGATTAAATCTTTTTAAAAAGAAAACAAATGTGGCTTACATTATGGAGCTACAATACCACGGAAGAGAATAATGACAGTAACAATTAAGTAAATTAGTGTACTTTAAAAAAGTGCTGATAAAATCCATTAAGGAATAGCCCAAAGTGCCATGAAAGTATAAAGCAAGGAGAGGCTTATCCTAGTTTTGGGAACCAGAAAGAAGGCTACCCTTACTAATGTTTGGATTAAGGTCTGAAAAGTAGACATCCCCACAGGAGTGGGAAAGTTGGAGGTGGAATGATGAAGTGCAATAAGAACACTGAAATCAAAGGCCAGTGTAAGACCCAGAAGTAAAGGACCTATTTTAGAGGGTTGGCAAGAAGTCAGTGGAGCTGGAGACCAGAGAGTAAATGGCTTTGGCATGTAAAAGAAGACTGTAGGAATAGGCAGGAAAAAGATTACGGAGACTAGTAAGTAGGTCACATTCAGGCTGTCTATTGCGCTGACATGTTTATACATTATGATGGCACAAATGAAAATGAACGTTCTAAGGAGGTATTATCATGTAAAAATGAAACCCATGGCCATCAAGGCAATTTAAACTCAAAGCAACCCTACACAACAGAGCAGAAGAGTGCCCCATAGTGCGGTCGTAGTGTGGCACTGAAGAATGAGCACTGGGCTGCCAACTGCAAGGCTGGTGTTTCAAACCCACCAGCCACTCCTTGAAAACCCTATACACAGTAACAATGAGTTGGAATTGACTCAACAGCACTATACAACAAGACCAACAATAAGGGTTTCTGAGGCTGCAACCTTCAAGGAAGCACACTGTCCCATCTGCCAAGGGTTCCCATTGTACCGGAAGCTTGGAAGGCTTCATATATGTGTGGCACCTTGACAGAAAGATGAAGATTTAACTGGAAATTTGGCATAAGACGGAAATATTAGGAAACATGAAACAAGTCCTTCAAAATTGGTTTGCTTGGTAACCTCAATACTCTGATTCCAAGAGACCTTTTAATTTTCAGTTTGTATTGCATTTATCTTGATGCAAGCAAGAATAGGAGGGAAGATTTCTGAGTGTTTTAAATGCATGATCTGAAACTAGATGTCTCCTTATTAAATTTTATTTTCACGGTCTATCAATTATGACAGATACGTAAAAATTATCAGTTGTGATGATTCAGGATTTGTCTGTTTCTTCTTGCATTTCTGTTTCTATTTCATTGATAAACATTTGATGATATGGCTGGTGTCACTACTTAGCCTTTTTACTGTCCTCCTTGTAAAGGACCAAGCAGTACATAGTTTACCCATTACATAATCTATGGTCTCTGTAGCAACTATTCAGCTGTGCTACTGTAGCAAGTAAACAATGGGTATGCCTATTTTACTTTACTTAAAAAACAGGTGATATGAGGGATTTGTCCCTTTAGCAGTAATTTGCAGATCACTGCTTTAAATGTGTAAGTATACAATAGTACATTTTTGATGAATTAAATATTTTATCATACTGAATTCATGCTCATTATCTATAATAATGCTTCATACACAAATAATATTGAACTATTTCAAAATTATTTTGTTTTACATTTGCATCTTAAACTTTATTGCATTATTTTTACTTCTGGGCATCCTTATCTTTTAGTGTATTTTTCTGAATGGAATATATTTGAAGGTTTTCACCTAATCTTTGTATTTTAATTCAATTTACTCATAATTAATGTAATTACTGATCATTTGATTTAAATCACATACTTTACAATATACTATAGCTTGTTACCAGATCTTTTATAGGTTCATTTTATTTCTTTTCCTGTATTCTTTATAGAGAATGACTCTTGGTATGCTACCCTTCTCCTTACTAAAATATTTACGTGAAAGTATTTAAATGTATTATTTAGTTCTTATTCCTGAAATAAAGATGTAGGTCTTAAAATGATTAAATTTGAATATTTATAGTTTATGTTTTCAAGGAAACCAAGAACTTTTAATTCACTCACCTTCAGTCATTTATAAGTGCCCTGGTGTGGTGTTGTAGGACAAGTTCTGTACTAACAACCACAAGTTTATAATCCCACTAGCCACAACCAACTTGACTCTGTGTATTCATCTTCTTTTGATGCTTTCTGCATCATTCAATATTTTGCCC
>NW_006408593.1:1931930-1938470 GCF_000296735.1 Chrysochloris asiatica | reverse complement strand
GTATTATAGTTGACATTAAGTCTTCTTGAGCTAGCATTTGACGTTTTCTGTTCAGCTCTTTTACTTCCTCATTTCTTTCATATGTCTACCCTATAGAACAAGTTTCAGAGTCTCTTCTGACATCCATTTTGGACTTTTCCTGATTTTTTTTCTTCTTAATGACTTTTTTTTCTTCCTGTGTGATGCTCGTGATGTCTTCCCTTAACACTTCTTGTCTTTGGACATTAGTATTCAACGCATCAAATCTGTTCTTGAGAAGATCTCTAAATTCAGGTGAGATATATTCAAGGTCAAATTTTGGCTCACGTGAATTTGCTTTAATTTTCTCCTACTTCAGCCTGAACTTGCATATGTGCAACTGATGATTTGTACTATACAGTCTGCCCTTGGTCTTTGTTGACAGATGTCATAGAGCTTTTCCACCAGCTCTTTCCATAGATGCAGTCAATTTGATTTCTGTGTATTCCAACTGGTGAGGTCCATATGTATAGTTGTCTATTATGTTGTTTAAGAAAGTTTGATAGTATGTTGCATTTTGTATTTGAGTTAGGAGTCATTCAGTAAACAGTATATATTGAGAGAAAACTGTGCTGGTGTATGTGGGTGTGTACATATAAATAGAGTGTGTGAGTATGGCAATTTCTAGTTAATGGGTAAAATCAAAATCGAATAACTCTGCACGTGTCTGTCAAAAATAAGAAGAAAATGTAATAAGTGAAAGAATGAAAGCTCTATGATATCATGTCCAAAGTTGTTTTTCTTGTTATATGCCATCGAGTTGATTCCAATTCCTAACAACCCTTGGCACAATGGAATGAAACACTGCTCAGTCCTGCAACATCCTTGCAATTGTTGCTCTATCTGAGCTGCTGCCACTGTGCTAATCTGTTTCATCAGGGGGGTTCCTCTTTTTTGCTGACCCTCCCCTTTACCAAGCGTAATGTCCAAAGCAGGTGAGATGAAGTCTCCACATCCTTGCTTTTAAGGAATATTCTGATTATCCTTCTTCTAAGACAGATTTGCTCATTATTTTAGAATTCCTTGGTATAAGAAGGGGATTCAAAATTATCATGAAAAATTTCCATTATCTTTTAAGATCACTTTCCCAACAACTTTTTGAAGGCTTCTTGTATTCACTTCTTCACCAACACCATAATTCAAATGCATCAGTTTTTCAGTGGTCCATCTTTCAATGGATATGAGGTAATTGAAAATATGATGGCTTCTGTCAGGTACACCTTAGTCCTCAAGGTGAAATTTTAGCTTTATCACACTTTAAGTTTTTTCAAGGAGACTTGCCCAATGCAATATGTCCTTTGATTTCTTGACTGCTGCTTTCAGACTCATTAATTGTAGGTCCAGTAAAATGGAATTCTTGATAGCTTTAGTCTTTGTTCCACTTATTTTGATGTTTCTTAATGGTCTACTTATGAGGATTTTTGCTTGTCTATGTTTAGGTGTATACATACTACACATGATCTTAGATGTGAGTTAATGTGCAGGACTTCAAAGTTGGTTTGAACCTTAAGGTAGGTGGTTCAAGCTCACCAGTCACTATGGGTTGGAACAGATTCAACGGCACTTAACAACTAAACAACCTATGTAGGTGTAACCCATACTGGATTTTGTGGTCTTTGATAATTTTCATAAGTGCTTAATGTGCTCTTCACATTTATCTAATAAGGTTGTATTACATGCATATCATAAATTGTAGTTGGCCTCAAATCCTGATGCCAGCCTTCTTTATACTGTATGACTTTTCAGATTACTAACTCAGCATACAGACTAAGTCTGATGAAAAGATACAACCTTGACATACACCTTTCCTAACTTTAAACTATGCATGACCCCTTGTTCTGCTTGAGCAAATAATCTATGTACAGGTTACTCATGAGCATAATTAGTTTTCTGGGATTCTCATTCTTTGAACCATTACCCATAATTTGTTGTAGCTGATTTTTTTCTGTTTTGTTTTGTTTTTTAATCCACACAGTTGAATTCCTTTGCATAGTCAAAAAACACAGGCTAACCTCTTTCTAGTATTTTAAATTACATTGCTGATGTAAGATCTATCTTACATCAGCAATGAAATATCCGTGGTTCCATGTCTTCTGAATCCAGCTTGAATTTCTGACAGTTCCTTGTTAATGTACTACTACAACTGTTTTTTGAAATATCCTCAGAAAAACTTTATTTCATTTGATATTAATGATATTGTTTCACAATTTTTGCATTCTGTTGGATACTTTTTCTTGAGAATGGAATAAATATGGGTCTCTTGCCTTTGATTATCCAGGCAGCCGTCTTCCAAATTTCTTGGCATGCAAGCAAGAGTACTTCTGGTGCTATATCAGCTTGTGAAAACATTTCAGTTACTATTCCATAAATTCCTGGAATTCTGTGTTTCACTAATGCCTTCAGTGACATAGTCTTTAAATATTATTCTTAAGTTAACATTCTTTAAATATTATTATTCTTTTAAATATTATTGGTACTTGGTTATACGCTACCTCTTGTAATGGTTGAACATCAACTATTCTTTATAATATAGTGTGTGTTCCTTCCATTTTCTTTTGATGCTTGCTGCATCATTCAATATTTTGTCCACAGAATCCTTTGAAATTGCAACCTGAGTCTTGAATTTTTCTTCAATTCTTTCAGCTTGAGAAATACTAATTGTGATTTTTATCTTTTAATTTTTCAAGTGCCAGGTCTTTGCACATTTCATTATAAAACTTTATTTTTTCTTAATGAGCTTCCCTAGAATATTTTCTGTTTAGCTCTTTTATTTCATTATTTCTTCCATTCACTTTAGCTATTCTACATGCAAGAGACTCTCTGACATCCATCTTGATCATTTCTTTCTGATTTGTAATGACTGCTTTCTTCATTTATTATTTCTCAATGTCATTTTACAACCCATCTGGTTTTTAGTCATTAGTGTTCACTGAGTCACTTCTATTCTTGAGATGGTCTTGAAATTAAGTTTCAACTTTGGCTCTTATGGACTAATTTTTATTTACTTCAGCTTCCATTTGAGCTTCCAGTGATGTAATTTATGGCCTTATTTTGGATGATGATACTGCTCTTCCCTGTGTCCTTTTCTATAGACATAGGGTGTTTGGTCCCTGTTTACTCTATTATATGAGGTCCATGTGTTGTTGTTGGAAAATTATATTTGTAATTAATATGACACTAATCATGCAAATTCTATCACGTAATTTCTGTCATTGCTTCTATTGTCAAAATAATTTTTTCTAACTATTGATACTTCTATGTTTCCAATTTTCAAATTTCAATCACTGGTAATTATCTTTACATCTTGATTACATGTGTGACAAATGCAGAAGTTAGTAAAAATCTTCAGTTTGTTCATATTAAGCATTAATAGTTTATTTCTAAGTGTGAATAATGGTTGTATTAACTGGTCTTCTTTGTAAACATGTGGGTATTCATTTTCCTATCGCAGACAGTTTTGTACCTCAGGATAGTTCTTGAAATGTTATATTTGACAATTAAGGTAACACCATTTCTCTTCATTTGTCATTCTCAGTAGAGTAGACCATTGCTGTTGGTGTTAAGTTCCGCTGAGTTGGTTCGTACTTATAGCAACCCTATATAGGGTTTCTGAGGAGCAGCTGGGAAGTTTGAATGGCAAACCTTGAGGTTCAAACTGACCTTGTGGTCAAGTGCTTATTTCCTTATTATACAGCTCCACACCAGGACACCAACACTAAAATTGCTGTTGTTGTTGTTATTATGTGCTGTTGAGTCGGTTCCAACTCATAGAGACTCTGTATACAGTTTCTGAGGAGCAACTGAAGCATTTGACCTGTCAACCTTGTGGTTCAAATCTACCTTGAGGTCAAGTGTTTATTCTACAGTGCCACACAGTGCTTCATAAAACCAACAGTATGACTGTATAATTAATAATGACCAATACATGTCAATTTCATCTCACTAATGCCTAGGATATCAATCTTTTAGTGTTCCATTTCATATTTGATGGGAAGAATTCCTTCAATACATTATCTTCTTTTAGTTAACAATGAAACTTACAAAAGCATATAATTGAAGACACAGCATCCAACATTTCCCACAACAATTGTTTCATAGAAGTTAGAGCATGGATTTAAACATAGTACATGAATATGTATAATAAAATATGTATGATAAACATGAATATGTATGATAAAAAAGTTACTTTTATTTTGTGTTCAATTCAGTGGTATAGGCACACTGAAAATAATAGCATTGTGTTTTTCTTTAGATTGTTCATTTTGTTTCATAGCTAATTAAATGTAAAATGTGTAGTAAAATATGAAGAAAAATCATAAAATTTTAATCACATGTTTTGTCTCCACCATGAGCCATTGCCAGCAAACTAAGCTAAAAAGTAATAAAGACTTGGTTTGAAGCCATTTCACTAATATATAGAATACTGAAAACTGTTAGTGTGATCTAGTGTATGCTTTTGTTAAATGCTTTGAAATATACTTCTGAATTTTCTGTAGTGTGGGTGTGTGTGTAAAAATTGACATGCATTTATGTACGCTGTAATTTATGGTGTTACAATGTTGTTACTCAATAATTACTGAGTAATTACTCTATAATTACCCTATCACTGAATAGTAATTATCACATAAAATGAGGATCAATTTCCAAAGATTTGGGGGAAATAAGGCATTTTTGATGCTATAAACAGAGATTGTAAAATTTTAATATATTTATAAAAGTATTGCTTCCAAATAAAATAAAATCCATAAACATAATTTTAAATCCTATAACTAAATTTCAAGGCAAGTTAAGAATTAAGTTCCAGAAAAATGAATAACATTGTGCTTATATTAATTGAGCAATTATTTACTGCTCATTAAAAACCTATTAGTAAAGCACTGTTGTTATTTACTGTAATATTGCACATGGTTGAATATGGTAATGCTGTTGTGAAGTGCCTTCCAGTTGGATCCAACCCACAGCAACCCTGTATAGGGTTTCTGAGGAGCAGCTGGTGAGTTTGAACTACCAACCTTGTGGTTCGCAGTCCAGTGCTGATCATAGAGTGCCACATCACAAGTCTATGGGAGGCATCAGGAATTAGAAAGTGATAGTTTCTATTACTGACAAAAGAATAAATGAAACAGAGCTGAAGAAGATTCCATGTATAATTTATGCAGAAACATTATTTGTAAGCATTGAATATAAGAAACTGAATAAAAATAAAAATATCTATACATAAAATGGGAGTCTTTGTGTGGTATGATGGGTTAAAGCGCTGGAATGCAAGGTTGGTTTGAACCACAAGGTAGGCAGTTCAAACTCACCTCCTCAGAAACTCTATACAGAGCTGCCAGGAGTCAGAACTGACTTGATGACATTTAACAACAACATATATAAAAAGAAATACTGTATGTCACTGCATTTTGTTGCTTTTGTTCATTTGTGTGTGATGCAAAGTTATAGTTGGTGCACTGATTTTTGCTTATATCAAAATTCTGATCTAAATCAACGTTTTATAATAATCTATTCAAAACACTGCAGATTGTCCAAATTAATTCTAACTCTAAAAAAATTACACATTTATATTTGATTTTCACTCTAGAATCTCTTTTCCCTGTTGTTGTTAAGTGCCACTGAGTCTGTTTCAACTCAGTGACCCTGCATAGTGTTTCTGAGCAGCATCTGGTAAGTTTGAACTACTCACCTTGTGGTTGAAATTAATGCAGCAGTGCAATGCTTGTCCTACAGTGCCACACCAGGATTCCTCATCTCCATAGATTATATATAAACTATTTACTGAGAAGACTGATGATACTTTTGTACCAGTGTCAGATACAGAAACACTGGCACTGTCTGTGTTTCTGCTATTCTTCAGGGAATTCACTAACAGGATGGATTTTATAAAGTAGAGAATGGAAATTATAGTGAAAACAGAGAGTCAAAGGGCATATTGCATGCCTCAACGTTGTAAGTTTCATGTAACTAATTATTAAATAACGATATGAACAAGGTTATATTTCCTCCCTTCATGATTTTCAGTTACTACTTCCTGCCTGGAAATTTTCTTATCTTTTACTTCACTGAAAACATTTTTTAAAAAGTCATCTGTGGCTCAATCGTTTTGTTTATTTATTTGTTCCTGCTTATGTAGTGTAGTTTAAAAAATATTTCCCCAGTTGAACTTCTTGACACTTACTCTGGCAATTATTGAGTGTCAGATGTAGAATAGCCCCAAGCCAGGATGTGTTGGGACAGATGATGCTCCTACTAAGTGTATTATCAGACACCTAAGCCTGGTATACAGGAAAACCGGTAGATAGAGACTCTAGAAAAGTGGAAGGGATTAGTTCAAATAAATAAAAACCTGTGGCGGTGGTGGTGATGTGCTGTGGTTAATGACAAAATTTTGATTAGGATGAAGCCTATTTCTTCTGTCATTTTATAATTTCCAGATCTGAATATTTTTCCAATGTGACTTTGGCATTTTGTATATAAAGATTTATATAAGAGCTATATATAAATAATATGTACATATAAATA
>NW_006408593.1:1910895-1931830 GCF_000296735.1 Chrysochloris asiatica | reverse complement strand
GCAAGGTGAGCAGTGTGAAACTACCAGCTGTTCCGTGGGAGAAAGATGAGGCTCTCTGCTCCCGTAAAGATTTACAGCCTCAGAAACCCTGTACAGGACCGCTATGAGTTGGAACAGACTCCACAGCACGTAACAACAACATATAAGGATAAGAAAAAAACATTGCTACAAAAACCATATAAACTTATATTAAACAAAACTATCAAAATGTGAAGATATGTTGCTCAATGTATCCTCCATAGGTGTACTGCTTCTGAAGACAGTATTTCCATCTCTCTAACTCTTCCCTTGTAAATTCCCTGCATCTTTTGATCTGCATCATGTCAAAACATCAGCTATGCCATTCTCCAGGGACACAAACAGTGTTCCTTTTAAATATTCTTTGAATCCTGAGAATAAAAACAACTCTGAAGGGGGAAGATTAGGGTTGTAAGGTAGATGGGGTACAATTTTCCCGAAGAAAAGTCTCATGTGACAGCCGTTGCTATCTGTGAAGAACGAGCAATTGTATTGTGGTGGGGAAAAAAATCCCTTGGTTCAACCTTTCTGTTTCTGTTTTATTGCTGTTTGTTTTTTATTTTTTTCTCACCAGTGCAGTTTTCATTGTACTTAAAGCTTCTTACTAATAAGCCACATAATCATCCTACGTCCTTCAATGAAATCTCTTAAGATTACCTTTTTGGAATCCCAAAAAACAGTGGCCAAAACCATCTGAACTGATATATCTGCCTTGAATTTAACTGATTATCTTACAATTCACTTTGCTTGGATCATTTTTGAAGGCAATCCCATAATGCTAAGATGGCTATTTTATTGAGAGACCTTGTCTGTAGCCATCTCCTGATAACAGAGGTATATCTAACTAAAGTTGGTTTGCAATAAACCTGTGCATCTATGAAATAGAATTCTAGTAGTAATATTTTTTTTAATTACTCTCATTTTTCACAGTGGGACCAACAATGGGCTCAAGCCTAACACTGATTGTGTGGTTGGCACAGGACTAGGCAGTGTTTAATTCGGTTGTTCATAAGATCACTATGAGTTGGAACTGACTCGATGGTACCTAACAACAACAACATTATCTACCAATAAAGCTTTCTGAATTCTTAAATCTGTTTAATGGTGTAGAATTTATTATAAAAAAAAGTATTTCAAGATCTTAAAGCACAATGGTGTCTGTGATAGGAAAATATCCAAACAACTCCAAGAAAGACCTGGGGTCCAGATGTGGTGCAATAAAATAAGCTGAACTGGTTAACTACAAGTCTGGGGATTTAAACCCACCAGCTGCTCCACAGGTACCCTATACAGGGTTGCTGTGAGTCAAAACCATCTCAATGACATTTAATAACAACAGAAATAACAAGGAAAACTAGTTAATATGACTATTATTCAAATGGATGGCCAAAACAATAAAGCCAATGACAAAAAAATTAAAGAATTTGGCTAACTTCTACAGTTTGATATTGGTCAAACAAGAAATCAAGATATACTGATGATTACTGGTGATTGGAATGTGAACAAGAGAAATAAGAAGCATTAGTAGTTGGAAAAATGGCTTTGATAATAGAATCGATGCTGGAGATCACATGATAGAATTTTGCAAGACTAATGACTTATTCATGAAAAATTCCTTTTTTGGTGCATAAATGGTGACTATGTCTGTGGACCCACCATACTTCTGTCAGCTTGTTGTACTGTGGTGGCTTATGAGTTGTTGTGATTCTGGAAGTTATGTCACCGGTATTTTAAATACCAGCAGGGTAAACCATGGTAGACATATTTCAGATGAAATTCCAGAGGAAGACAGACTAGAAAGAAGGAGTGACGAACTATTTCTGAATATTTAGTCACTGAAACCCATAGGAATAGCAAAGAAACACTATCAGATATAGTACTGGGAAATGAACCCCTGAGGTTGGAAGGCACTCAAAATCCAACTGGGGAAGAGCTGCCTCCTCAAAGTTGAGTTGACCGTGATGATGCGAATGGAGTAAAGCCTGTGGGAGTAAAGCCCTTGGGACCTTTATTTGCTGATGGGGCACAACTCAAAATGAAGAGAAACAGCTGTAAACAAATGTGTTGCATAAAACCTTTTTAAAGTGTTGAATAGCAAAGATATCAGCTTGAAGACTAAGGTGCGCCTGACCCAAGCCATGGTATTTTCAATAACCTCATCCGCATGCAAAAGCTGGACAGTGAATAAGGAAGATGGTAGAAGAATTAATGCTTTTGAGTTATGGTATTGGAGGAGAATACTGAAAGTGCCATGGGCTGCCAAAAGAACCAACAGATCTGTGTTGGAAGAAGTGCAGCCAGAGTGCTCCTTGGAGGCCAGGATGGCCAAACTTTGTCTCTCACTCATCCTTCGGACATATTGTCAGTAGGGACCAGTTTCTGGAGAAGGACATCATGTTTGGTAGGATGGAGGGTCAGAGAAAAAGAGGAAGATCCCCAGCGAGATGAATTGGCAAAGTGGCAGCATCAATGGTCTCAAGTGTGGCAATGATAGTGAGGTTGGTCCAGGATCAGGCAGTGTTTCGTTCTGCTGTGCATAAGGTTGCTATGAGTCAGTACCGACTCGATGGCACCTAACAACAACAACAACAAAAACAATGTTCGGGGACATCACCATATGGAATAAGCAGGCATCAAACTGACTACATTTGTGGTAGTCAGATGAAGAGATGATGAAAAAGTTCAAGTTCATTGCCTAAAACCAGTCCAGGGAGAAACTGTGGAACAGATTATTTGTTCATACGCAAGTTCAGCTGAAGCTGAAGGAAAGTAAAATAAATTTACAAGTGCCAAAATATAATCTTGATTATGTCTTACCTGAATTTAGAGATTATCTCAAGAACAATTTGATGCGTCAGATATTAATTACTGAAGTTCAGGAGAATTACAGAATGATACCAAGCACATCATATAGTCAGAAAGCAAAATGTTATTTAAAAGACAGGGAAGAGCTCTTCTGTGCTGCCTACGGAGGAGACGGCCATCTCGACCGGCATCATGGCTGCCCTTAGACCCCTGGTGAAGCCCAAGATTGTCAAAAAGAGGACCAAGAAGTTCATCCGGCACCAATCAGATCGTTATGTTAAAATTAAGCGTAACTGGCGCAAGCCCAGAGGCATTGACAACAGGGTGCGGAGAAGATTTCAGGGCCAGATCTTAATGCCCAACATTGGTTACGGGAGCAACAAGAAGACCAAACATATGCTGCCCAGTGGCTTCCGCAAGTTCCTGGTCCACAATGTCAAAGAGCTGGAGGTGCTGCTGATGTGCAACAAATCTTACTGTGCAGAGATTGCTCACAACGTCTCCTCCAAGAACTGTAAAGCTATCGTGGAAAGAGCAGCCCAGCTGGCCATCAGAGTCACCAATCCCAACGCCAGGCTGCACAGCGAAGAAAATGAATAGACAGCCTGTATTGGAGTTTTATTTGTGCTAAATAAAACCATGAAAGCGCTGCCATCTGGCATCTTTCTCTCCTTGGGTTTAATTTTCCAGTTTCTTAACAGATTGTTCTTTTCTGTTAACATTGGCATCTGTCATTTGCAGACACAGCATCTGATCCTGCTGCAGGACATCAGGCGCCCAGTCTTACCTTGACCAGCTCCAACTAGGCAGGGGCAGGGTTTGGGGAGGAGAACACAAGCCAACTAAGTCCTGATACTAATACCCTGCAGCCTTGAGCAAGTGCTCCTCCTTGGTCTCACTTGATTATGCCAGATCACAGTTGCCTCATGTGGTTCTTAGGAGGACTGAGAAAACGAACCTGGAAGACCTAGATGAATTTCTTCTGTCTTTTACACAGCAGGGTGGATGCCCAAACCCTCCTTATATATGACCAGTCCCCCCACCCTCACCCCCACTTCTTCACGCATGATTTAAGTTTCCCAAGGTGAGGGAAAATTTAACAAACTTTAGACAACAAAAGCTAGAATTTTGTATCATTGTATTGTATGCCATCAAGTTGATTGGGATTCATAGCGACCCTGCATAGGGTTTCTGAGGTCTCATCTGCAGAAATGCTGACTTTGAGGTTAGGAGCCTGACTCAAACCAGCTACGCTAAATATGGCATGTTAAAGACAGAAAGGTGAAGACAAAAGCTTATAGGATGTCCTGATCAGTCAAGGGAGGCTTTGAGAAGCTTGTGGGAAAACCTGGAAGCTTCCTCATACATCAGTGGTTATGATAAATAACACGCTTTTGTGGAATGCTCCCCCTGGCAGAACTTGACTTTTCAGACCTTTAGTTCCAATGGGAACTTGGAAGCAGCTTGGCTGTCTCTTACTGAAACATTTGTTGAATTCGTTGGTCATTTTCATAATTTCTTTTCAGTGCACTTGGGGGAATGTCCGGACGATAGTGGTCTAGCTAATAAGAAATTGTAGAATACATAGCAAGTAATTTAGGATTCTTTATTACTATCACCAAAAAAAAAAAAAAAACAAAAACAAACTTTGGCCTGTCTCTTGGTGTCCTCAGTACTAAAATCTAGAAATGACATGTTAAATTTCAAGACAAACCAGCTGGTCATGCCTGAAAACTGAGTTGTACTTCATGCTTTCTTGTTATCTCCCAGTGTGCTATGTGTTTAGAAATTAAAAACCATTCTGGTCTGTTCAAAAAAAAAAAAAAAAAAAAAGACAGGGAAGAAAGAAAAGACCAAATTAGATGTCAGAGAAGCTAAAACAACTAGAAGAAAAGAAGTAAAAGAGCTGAACAAACTATTTCAAAGGGCAGCTCAAGATGACAAAGTCAAGTATTATAATAAAATGTGTAAAGACATGGAGTCAGAAAGCCAAAAGGGAAGAACACACTCAGCATTTCTCAAGCTAAAAGAACTGAAGAAAAAAATTCAAACCTCAGGTTGCAATATTGAAGAATTCTATGGACAGACTATTGAATTAACATCAAAAGAAAAATGCAAATAATATACAGAGTCACTTTATCAAAAAGAATCTGTCCAAGTTCAAACATTTTAAGAGGTGGTATATGACCAAGAACCAATGGTACTATAGGAAGAAGTCCAAACTGTACTAAAGGCTGTGGGGGAAAAAAAAAAAAAAAAAAAACTCCAGGAATTATATTGTACCAACTGAAATATTTCAACAAACTGATGGATTTAGCAGATGCTCATTGGTCTATGATAAGAAATTTGAAAAACAGTTATCTGGAAAACAGATTACAGGAGACTCATATTTAAAAGAAAGATAATTCAATGGAATGTGAAAATCCTTGAACAATATAATTAATAATACATTCAAGGAAAAATTTGCTGAAGACAATTCAAAGATAGTCGCAATGGTACATTGACAGGGAGCAGCCAGAAATTCAGACAGATTTAGATGAGGATGTGGAGGGAAGGGTATCATTGTTAATGTTAGCTGTATATGAAGGTAGAGAATACCAGAAAGATGTTTATTTGTGCTTTATTAACTATGCAAAAGCATTAGACTGTGTGGATCATAACACACTATGGATAATATTGCACAGAATGGGTACTCTAGAACACTTAATTGTGGTCATGAGGAACCTGTACATAGTCCAAGAGATACTGATTGTTTAAATTCAGGAAAGTTGTATGCCAGGGTTGTATTCTTTCACCACACTTATTCAACATGTATGTTAAGCAAATAATCAGAGAAACTGGATTATAATAAACAGAAGGTGGCACTAGGATTAGAGGAAGACTCATCAAAAACCTGCGATATGCAGATGATCCAGTTTTGCTTTCTAGAAGTGAAGGGAATTGAAATACTTACTGATGAAGATCAAAGATTACAGCCTTCAGTTTGGATCACACCTCAATGTAAAGAAAATGAAAATCCTGGAGCAATAAATAACATCATTATAAATGGAGAAAAGAATGAAGCTGGCAAAGATTTCATTTTACTTGGAATCACTTTCAGTGGTCTCGGAAGCAGTAGGAGAGAAATCAAATGACATATTGCATTAGAAAATTCTGCTGCAAAAGATCTCTTTAAAGTATTCAAGTACAAATCTGTCACCTTGAGAAGGAAGGTGAAGCTGACCCAAACCTTGATATTTTCAACAACCTCATATGCATAGGAAAGCTGGATGATGGAAAAGGAAAACTACAGAAGAATGTATGCATTTGAATTATGATGTTGGCAAAGAATATTCAAAAAATCATTAATTGCCAGAACAAATCTGTTTTGGAAGAAGTACAGTTGGATTGCTCCATAGAAACAATGGCAAGAGTTCATCTTATGTACTTTGGACAAGTTGTCAAGAAGCATCAGTCCTTGGAGAAAGACATCATACTCGGTAAAATGGAATGTCAACAACATAAAGAAAGAACCCCAACAAAGTGTATTGACACAGTTACAGCAACAGTGAACTCACACATAACAACCGTTGTGAAGACGGTAGGATTGAGCAGTGGTATTTTCTATTGTATGTGAGGTTGCTATGATTTGGAAGTGACTGGAGAGCTCCTAATAACAACAACTACAACCACACTGTTTCAGTAGCTGTTTACTGGAATCCTCAAACTGTAAAATATGTCCAAACAAGACACACACATTAATTTTCATACAAGTTTGATTCCTATAACCCAAATAGAAACAATCCAAATATCCTTCATCAATTAAAGGATTAGCAAATATAGAACATTGCTCAGTAGAACACATATGAGCAATTAAAAGGAATGAAATATGTACCTATGACAATTTATTTCCAGATTATTATAATGATTTAAGGGGACCAAACACAGAAGAATGAATACTACATGATGCCAATTATGTGAATCTCTATAAGATAAAAGTGTAATTCATAGAAACAGATGATTAGCTGTTTCTTGAAACCAGGGATAATGTAGAGATTAAATGGAAAAGTCTCAAAAGGACATTTATGAAATGATCAAAATGTTTTATCAACTGTAGTGGTGAATACTCCCCAATAGTCTTTCAGTTTGTTGTACTCTGGTGGCTTGTGTGGCACTGTGATTCTGGAAGCTACACCAAGGATATTTTAAATACAAGCAGGGTCACCCATGGTGTATAGGTTTCAGCTGAGCTTCTAGATGAAGACAGACTAGGAATAAGGAGACACAGATTACTTCCAAATATTTAACCACTGAAAACCTTATGAATAGCAGTGGAACTGTGTCAGCAACAGAATACTGAATATTGAAACCAATGAAGAGAATCAGAATATTGTCAGATACAGTGCCAGAAGATGACACCTTAGGTTGGAAGGGGCTCAAAATACGACCGGTAAAGAGCTGTCTCATCAAAATAGAGTTGAACTTGATGACTTAAACAAAGTAAAGCTTTTGGGACCTTCATTTGCTGTAGGAGTACAACTCAAAATGAGGAGAAGCAGCCATAAATATCCATTAATAACTGGAACACTAAGTGTACTAAGTATTGAATCTAGGAAAATTGGAAATTGCCAAAAATGAAATGGAACACATAAAAATCAATATCCTAGCCATTAGTGAGCTGAAATGGACAGGCACTGACCATTCTGAACCTGACAATCCCATGGTTAACTATGCTGGGAATGACAAATTAAAAAGGAATGACGTTACATTCATCATCAAAATAAACCTATCAAGATCTGTCTTGAAGTACAATGCTGTATTTCCACGTGCCTGTAAGGAAGACCAGTGAATACAACTATTATTCAAATTTACACACCAACTACTAAAGCTAGTGATAATGAACTTGAAAAGTTCTACCAACTTTTTCAGTATGAAATTGATCAAACAAGCCATCAAGATGTATTGATAATTACTGGCGATTGGAATGCAGAGGTTACAAACAAAGAGGAAGAATCAATAGTCGGAAAATATGACCCTGGTGATAGAAATACGGCTGGAGATTGCATGATCAAAATTTGCAAGACTAATGTCTTCTTCATTCCAAATACCTTTTTAAACAACATAAAAGACAAGTATAAACAGGGACCTCACCATATGCTATACACAGAAATCAAATTGACTACATCTGTGGAAAGAGATGTTGGAAACATTCCATATCATCAACCAAAACAAAGCCATGGCAGAGTGTGGAACAGATCATCAGTTGCTCATAAGCAAGTTCAGGCAGATGTTGAAGAAAATGAAAACAATGCATGAGAGCCAAAGTGTGACCCTGGCCATATCCCACCTATATTTAGAGATCATCTGAAGAACAGATTTGGTGCATTAGACTCTAAAGACTGAAAACCAGAAGAGTTGTGGGATGACATCAAGAACATCATACAGCAAGAAAGCAATAGGTCATTAAGAAGACAAGAAAGAAGGAAACGTCCAAAATAGATGCCAGAAGAGACTCTGAAAGATGCTCTCCAGCATAAAGATGCTAAATCAAATGGAAGAAACAAAGAGGTAAAAGAGCTAAACAGAAAGTTTCAAAGGTCAGGTTGAAAAGAAAAAGTCAAATATTATAACGAAATGTACAACGACCTGGAGTTAGAAAACTGAAAGGGAAGAACACACTTACATTACTCAAGCTGATGGAACTGAAGAAAACATTCAAGCCTTGACTTGCAACACTGAAAGATTATTTGGGAAAATTACTTAATGATATAGAAGGCATCAAAAGAAAATGGAAGGAATACACAGAGTCACTGTACCAAAAAGAAACAGTGGATGCTCAACCATTTGAAGAAGTAGCATACAATCAAGGAGCCAATAATACTGAAGGAATAAGTCCAAAGTGTATTGAAAGCATTGGCAAAGAACAAAGCTCTGAGAATTGATGGGATATAAATTGAAATCTTTCAACAAACTGTAGTGGCACTGGAGGGACTCACCCATCTATGCCAAGAAATTTGGACAACTGACTGGAAGAGATCCATATCTATGCCTATTCCAAAGATAGGTGACCAAACACAATGCAGAAATCATCGAACAATAGCATTAATATTACATGTAAGTAAAACTTTTCAGACAATAAAATAGCTGCAACAGAATGTCAACAGCAAACTGCCATAAGCCCACCCTGGATTCAAGAGAGGATATGAAATAAGGGATATATATCATTGCTGAAGTCAGATGGATCTTGGATGAAAGCACAGAATACTAGAAAGATGTCTAGTTGTGCTGTATTGACTACAAAAAAGTTTGTGACTGTATCGATCATGACAAATTTTGGGTAAAAATGCAAAAAATTTGTATTCCAGAACACTTAATTGTGCTCAGGAAGAACCCATACATAGACCAAGAAAGAGTTATTCAAACAGAGCAAGGGGATATGGAACGGTTTAAAATCAGGAAAGTTGTGTCCCAGGGTAATAGTTTTTCACTCTATTTATTAAGTTTATATGCTTAGCAAATACTCGGAAGCTTGATTGATGAAATAGAAAGTGACATCAGGATTGAAGCAAGATTCATCAACAACCTGCAATATACCGATGACGCAATATTGCTTGTTGAAAAGGACTATGGCTTGAAATACCTAATGATAAAATGAAAGACCAAAGCCTTCAGTATGGATTGTATCTCAAGGAAAACAAAAATCCTCACAATTTGCCCAATAAATAACATCACACTTTATGATGCTACAGGATAATAACTGGACCAGAAGGTTGGTTTGAACTGCAATGTTGGCAGATTAAACTCAGGCCACTTCTTGAAAACACTTTATAGGGTCACTATGAGTTAGAACTGATTCAACAGCACTTAACAGCAACAGCAAAACAGTGGAGCAAAGACTGAAATTGTCAAAGACTTCATTTTACTTGGATCCGCAATCAACACACATGGAAGCAGCAGTCAAGAAATCAAATGATGTATTGCATTAAGCATACACATCACAGTGTTCATGGGAAATATAACAATTTGAGGATTGAGGTGTGCCTGACCCAAGCCATAATATTTTCAATAACCTAATATGCATGTGAAAGTTTGATAATGAATTGGAAAAATCATAGAAGACTTGATGCATTTGACCTATGGTGGTGAAGAAGAATATTGAAAGTACCAGGGACTGCTAGAAGAACAAATATGAGTTGGAAAAACATACAGCCAGAATGCTTCTTAGAAGCCAGAATGGTAAGACTTTGTGTCTCATACTTTGAATATACTATCCAGAGGGACCAGTCTCTGGAGAAGGACATTTTGCTTGCTAAAGTGGAATGAAAGCAAAAATATGGAAGACCCCTATGAGACTGATTGGCACAGTGGCAGCTGCAATGAACTCAAGCATAACAACAGTTATGAAGATGGCACAGTACCAGGCAGAGCTTCATTCTGTTGTGCTTAGAGTTAGTATGTGTCAGAACCTGAAAGGCGGCACCCAATAGCAGCAAGGAAATATTCTATACCCTTTACTAATTTTATCACTTTTAAAATAAAAGTATGTATGAAGTAAAGGATATTATCAGCATTTTCTAAAGGCGAAGCTGGAATTCAGACCGTGTATGTTGACTATTTAAGGAACTGCAAAGTCAGCAGTTTGAATTTTCCCAGTGCTCTGCAGGAGAAAGATGTGGATTTCTGTTTCTGTAAAGATCTATAGCCTTGGAAATTCTATACAGAATCACAATGAATCAGAACTATTGGATGGTACCCAACCACCACCAACATTGAATATTCCAGATGATACAACCAGGAAAGTAAAATCAGGATTAAAATCCAGCCAGCCTTACTGTAAGACTACATTTGCTCCATTACAACCATTTTAAGTTCACTATCTAGTTATAAATTGTTGTTGTTGTCGTTGTTGTGTGCCATGGAGTCGGTTCTGACTCATAGCGACCCTGTAGAGGGTTTCCGAGGCTGTAAATCTTTACGGGAGCAGAAAGCCTCATCTTTCTCCCACGGAGCAGCTGGTAGTTTCGAACTGCTGACCTTGCTGTTTGCAGCCCAATTCGTAACCACTACGCTACCAGAGCTCCTTAGTTATAAATTAGGCTTTCTCAAATTAAATAGATGATAGAAAACATTTTTATTGATATTAGAAGGATCTGATCAATTCAGAAAAAGTGTTCTACCTAATGATGATACCACTGGAAATCTTTTATAATTTTTCATAAGACAACTTGTACCAAGTCATGCTCTTTAGTTAGAAGATTACCTTTCCTTCATCACACATTATTTAGTGCAGACATTGGACTCATACAAGTCTCCTGATGCCTAGTAAAATACATTGAAAAGGTGGGTGGTGATGAAGGGAATTCTATTACTATAAAAATAAACATAAGATAATAAAACAGTCTGACATTCCCATCAAATGATAAGAGATTCAGGATGTCTTTATGCTGGAAATTATTATCATTATTATTATTGATGAGCTATGATATCAAGCATCACTTAACACCTAAATATCTTAACATATAATGAAATATGTACAAATCATCTTATAAAAGTCTGCTAATCACTGCATAAGCGTTCTTGTTGTATTCACTTCTTAGTTTCTTGAGACTAATCAGCCATCGCCTCCAGTGATCAAGTAAGAAACATCCAAATAACAAATATATCTTACAGACATTACAGCAGCCTTTAAAAACTTGAAGTTTATTGATTTTACTGAAATATGATGGATATGGGAAGCTTCATTAATTCTTGAGAGGCCAGGAAAAAAAAAAAATGTGTTATTGCTTTTAGGTACATAGGAACTGAAAGTTTTTAAATACCAACGTGCTTCAGAATATATATCAAGATAAAAATCAATGTCTTTCAGGTTAATCTCCATTTATTGTAGTGAGTGGTTCTCTAAGTGTGCCCCTAAACCTTCTAATTCAGACTAAAAAGCATTACATTCAATCTGCTCAACTCTTTCATAAGAGTTAAATTATAAAATGTATTGAATTTAGCTTTGAAATGAGAGCACTGAAATTGATTAGAAGACTGTCTTATCAGGAAAGATTAAAGGGAATACATATTTACAGACAAGCTGAAGGGGAAATAGGTTAATTTGCACACATTTCTCAATGGAGCAAATGTCAGAGTAAAAGAGGAATTATTTATTTTGGTCCATGTTATTATGCAGTTGGGAGAACTACAGTGAAATACAGGAAAGGGTATTTGGGGGGGAAGTTTGAATGGCATATTAGATATGGACTTTGAAGGGGAGTGGTAAAACAAAAATTGACTGGTCTTATTCTAAGGAACATGTTACATTTACTCAAAGGAGTGGGCAGAAAACAGATTATGTGTTAGGCTTTTCATTTCTACAATTTATACAACAATTTTTCACCAGTGCTCTTCAAAGATCTTCTGTGGGTGTTTATTCTAGATTTCACTTAGATGCATCCAACAACAAAACCGACTATAACAACAAAACAAAGTATGACAAAAATAGGCCTGCTACATTAAATATATCAGTGTAAAGGATCACATCAGGATTGAAAACTAAAGGAGCTTTAGCATTTGTGTTTTGTGGTCCCAAGACAAAGAAGAGATGAAGAAAGGAAATAATAATAATAAATCATAATACAAACTGTGGCAACAATAGTGATAGTGATTAATAGTTTCAAATTCCATAAGCCAATATGACCAGGAGTGAGAAAGCAATATTAGAATCCTCATGGAATTCACTTCATGGACTTCTCATAGGATGAGTATGAGTTGCATTCTTTGTTAGTCTGTGCGGCACTGTAGAATAAACACTGGACTGCTAACCAAGAAGTCGCAGTTCAAACTTACCAGCTGCTCCTTGGAAAGCCTTTACAGAGTCGCTTTGAATCAGAACTGACCTAACAGCACCTAACAACAACAACCTGATCTTTAAACAAGAGACTTGGTGGGACTATGGAATAAGCATTGGACTGCTAATCACAGGGTCAATGGTTCAAATCCACCAGTCACTCCACAGGACAAAGATGAGGTTGTTTGCTCCCATAAAAAAACTTTGTTCTAGAAAATTTATATGGGGTCTCTATGAGTCAAAATCAACTAGATGATGGTGATTTTTTGTTGTTGTTGTTTATTTGTTTTTTGAGGGGGGCATTTAAATGAATGCTAAAGGTGCCAAAGCAGTCCTGGCGTAGCACTGTGGGTTAAAGTGCCAGACTGCAAAGCTGTTTGACCTGCAAGGTTGGCAGTTCAAGCTCACCAGCTGCTCCTCAGAAACCCTATACTGGGCCGCTATGGGTCAGAACCAACTTGATGGCACTTAACAACAACAATAAAGGTTGCCAAAATGTTGACTACTTAAACATGATGAATGGTGTTGATGTTAAGTGATGCTAAGTAAATTCTGACTCATAAAGACCCTGCAAAGGATTGACTGGCTAGTGATTATGAGCCACAGATCTGGCAGTTCAAACCAGTGCTTAATCTATAGGGCAACACCAGGACTCCAAACATGATGAATGTTGTTGTTATGTACTGTTGAGTTGGTTCCAACTCATAGCGACCCTGTATCAGGTTTACAAGGAGCAGTTATTGAGTTTGAAGTGCCACCTTGCAATTCTAACTGATCTTTCAGTCTAGTGCTTATCCTTTAGCATCACACAAGAATATTGTCAGATATAGTAGTGCCTTAAGATGAGCCCTTCCAGTTGGAATACACTTAAAATACATCTGGGGAAGAGTTGCCTACTCAAAGTAGAGTTCACCCTGGTGATGTGAGTGGAATAAAGCTTTGGGGACCTTCCTTTGCTGGTAAGATACAACTCAAAATGAGGAGAAAAAGCTGCAAACTTCCATTAGCAATTGGAATATGAAATGCACGAAGAATGAATCCAGGAAATTAGAAGTTCTCAAAAATAAAACTGAACACATAAATATTGATATCCTAGGCATTAGTGAGCTGAAATGGACTGGTATTGGTCATTTTGTATCTGATAATCACATGGTTTACTTTGCTAGGAATGACTAACTGAAGAGGAATGATGTACCACTCACTCATAATCAAAAGTACCATGTCAAGATCTTTCTTGAAATATAATGCTATATTTGATAGGATAATATCCATATGTCTACAATGCAGATCAGTTAATACCATTATTATTCAAATTTACACACAAAACACTAAATCCAGTGATGACGAAACTGAATAATTCTACCAACTTTTTTAGTCTGAAATTGATCAAACATGAAATGAAGATGTATTGATAATTACTGAAGATTGGAATGCAAAGATTGGAAATGAAGAAGGATCAGTAGTTTGAAAACATGGCTTAAGTGACAGAAATTATGCCAGAGGCAGTATGATTTTGCAAGACCAAGGATTTCTTCATTGGAAATACCTTTCTTAAACAGCATAAAGGATGATTATACATGTAGACTTCACCAGATGAAATACACAGAAATCACACTGACTACATTTGTGGATAGAGATGATGGAACAAGACTACTGGCAGACTGAGGAACAGAAAATCAATTGTTCATATGCAAGAACAGACTGGAGCTGCAGAAAAGTAACACAAGTCCATGATAGCCAAAATATAACCTTGAACATATCCCAACTAAATTTAGAGATCATCTGAAGAACAGATTTGATGCAGTAGACACTAATGAAGGAAAACCACAATAGTTGTTGGATGACATCAAGAACATCATTATGAAGAAAGCAAAGGGTCCTTAAGAATATAAGGAAGAAAGAAAAGACTAAAATGAATGTCAGAAGAGACTCTGAAATTTGCTCTCCAGTGTGTTGTTAAGTGCCGTCGAGTCGGTCCCGACCCATAGCGACCCTGTATAGGGTTTCCGAAGAGCAGCTGGTGAGCTTGAACTGCCAACCTTGCAGTTCAAACGGCTTTGCAGTCTGGATCATTAACCCCGAGCATCACACCTGGTAGAGATGCTAAAACCAATGGAAAAAATGAGGAGGTAAAAAGAGTTGAAAAGAAAGTTTCAACAGGCAGCTTGAGAAGACAAATTCAAATATTACAATGAAATATGCCAAGATCAAAAATTACAAAATCAAAATGGAAGAACACACTCAGCATTTTTCATATTTTAAGAACTGAGGAAAAACTTCAAGCCTAGACCTGCAATACTGAAGGATACTTTTTACAAAATTTTGAATGATACAGGAAACATCAAAAGAAGATGAAAGGTAAGTACAGAGTCGCTGTACCAAAAAGAAATGGTTGATTCAACCATTTTAAGAAGTGAAATGCAACAAGATACAATGGCACTGCAGGAAGTACTGTAATGTGCACTGAAGCCACTGGCGAAGAACAAGGCTCCAGAAATTGATAGAATACAAATTGAAATATTTCAACAAACTGATGACGCACTGGAGACACTCACTCTACTATGCCAAGAAAGTTGGAAGACAGCTACCTCATCAGCTGATTGGAATAAATCCATAGTTGTTCCCATTACAAAGAAAGGTAACTCAATGAAATGCAGAAATCCTAGGACAATATCATTAATATCACGTGAAAGTAAAATTTTGCTAAAGATCAATAAAAAATGATTACAACCGTATATTAACCGGGAACTGCTAGATGTTCAAGCTGGATTGAAATGAGGAACATCATTGTTGACAACAGATATGTCTTGCCTGAAAACAGAGAATACCAGAAAGATGTTTACTGTGCTTTATGTGACTATGCAAAGACTTTCCACTGTGTGGCTCATTACAAGCTATGGACAACAGTGCAGAACATGAGGATTCTAGAACACTTAATTATGCTAATGAGGAACCTGTACATACTCCAAAAGGCAGTCATTTGAACAGAACAAAGTAATATTGAATAGTTTAAAATTAGGAAATGTGTGTGCCAAGGTTGTATTCTGTCACCATACTTATTCAATATGTATGCTTAGCAAATAATCTGAGAAGATGGATTATATGAAGAAGGACACAGCATCAGGATTTGAGGAAGGCTCATTATCAACCTGAAATATGCAGATGATATAACCTTACTTTTTGAAATTGAAGAGGACAAAAAATATTTACTGACAATGATCACTATGGGATGCACCTCAATGTAAATAAAACAAAAGTCCTTACTACTTAACCAGTAAATTACACATCATGATAAATGAAGAAAATTTTGAAGTGGTCAAAAACTTCATTTTTCTTGGATAAACCATCAACAATCATGAAAGGAGTAGTCAAGAATCAAATGACATACTGCATTAGGCAAATCTGCTGCACAAGAAGTCCCCAGTATTAAAGAGCAAAAGTGTCACTTTGAGGACGAAAGTGTGCCTGACTCAAGACTTGGTAGTTTCAATAGCCTTTTATGCACATGAAAGTTGGACAATGAATAAGAAATACCATAAAAAATGGACTTCCAGTAGAACAAATAAATCTGTATTAGAAGATAGTACAGCCAGAATGCTCCTTAGAAGTCAGCAAGATGAGACGTTGCCTCTTATACTTCAGGCATATTATCAGGAAGGACAAGTCCTTTCAGAAAGACATCATACTTGGGAAAATTGAGGGTCAGCTAAAAAGAGGAAGACCTCCAATAGATGAGCTGATAAAGTGGCAGCAGAAATGGGTTCAGGCTTTACATTGATTATGAAGTTGGCACAGGACAGGGCACTGTTTCATTCTGTTGTGCTTAAGGTCACTATGTATTGGAACTGACTCAATGGCACCTAACAACAAGTTTACCATAGGCTGTATCAATGCAGGAAAAGTCTATGCCCATTACAGGCCTGAAAGGTAAAGACAGCCAGTCAGAAGACAGACTGGTTTGATCACTGGTGACAATATAGGTTCACATTATGAGTGGAAGTGGGGAAAATGCATCACTAAAGAGACAGATTGAGAGGGAAGAGGAAGGGCCGACTGCTCTGACGTTAGGAAATTGTGTGGACTCCAGAGCCTAGAGACTCTGAACTAGCCCACAAGGGCTAAACCTGAGAAAGAGAGGGAGGGGTCAGTTAGTTTGAAGTTAAATGAGGTCTGTGTGGAGTCATTTGACCTAGGAAGTATGGATGGAGCTGAATTGTCTAGAACATGACAGAAAAAAAAAAGGAAGAGATGTTTGATACTCTTCTTGTTGTTAGGTGCCATCGAGTCAGTATCAACTCATAATGACCCTATGCACAACAGAATGAAACACTGCCCAGTCCTTGGCCGACCTCACAATCATTGCTACATCTGAGCCCATCGCTTCCGCCACTATGCCAATCCATCCCATTGAGGGTCTGCCTCTTTTTCTCTGACCTTCCACTTCACCAAATATGATATCCTTCTGCAGTGACTTGTCCCTCCTGACAACATGTCCAAAGTATGAGAGACGAAGTCTGGCCATCCTGGCTTCCAAGGTACACTCTGGCTATAATTCTTCCAGCACAGATCTGTTTGTTCTTTTGGCAGTCCATGGTACTTTAAATATTCTCCTTCAATGCTATAGCTCAAATGCATGGATTCTTCTACAGTCTTCCTTATTCAGTGTCTAATGTTCTCATTCTAACTTCAGCTAAGAAAGTGTAACTATATATGAGGCTACTGAAAATAGCATGGCTTGGGTCATGTATATTAGTCCTTGAACTGACATCTTTGCTCTTGAATGCTTTAAAGAAGACTTGTGCAGCAGATCTGCCTAATGCAGTACATCTTTTGATTTCTTGGCTGCTGCTTCCATGAATGTCAATGGTTGCTCTGAGCAAAATGAAGTCTTTGACCGCTTCAATCTTTTCTCCATTTATATGGATGTTGTCCATTAGTCCAGTTGTGAGGAACTCTGTTTTCTTTACATTGAGATGCAATCCATACTGAAGGTTGTGGTCTTTTATCTTCATCAGCAAGTATTTTAAGTCCTCTTCACATTCAGCAAGCAAGATGATATCATCTGCATATCACAGGTTGTTAAAGAGTCTTCCTCCAATCCTGATGCCATGTTTTTCTTCTCATAATCCAGCATCTCTGATTAATGCAAATAAGTGTTAGGTGAGTAGAGAAGGTTGAGAAAGGAATGTTTTGGTGCTCATTTTTGTAATACTTACTTTGCTTGGATCCACAATCAACACTCATGGAAACATTACAGAAACCTGCTACAAAAGAACTCTTCAAAGCATTCAAGAGCCAAGATACCAGTTTGAGGATTGAGGTGTGCATGACCCAAAGCATGGTAATTTAAATTGCTTCATAGGCATGTGAAAGTTGGATAACGCATAAGGCAGACCGTAGAAGAATTAATGTATTTGAACTATGGTGTTGGAATATAATAGTGAAAATACCAAGCACTGACAGAAGAAAAAGCAAGTCTGTGTTGGAAGATGTATAAACAGAACAGTCCTTAGAAGTAAGGATAGCAGGACTTCATCACTCACATCTTGGATGTAGTATCAGGAAGTATCAGTCCCTGGACAAGGACATCATGCTTAGTAAAATGGAGGGTCAGTGAAATAGGTAGACCCTCAAGGAAATAGAGCGATGCAGTGGCAGCAGCAGTGGGCTTAAGTCTAGTACAATTGTAAGGACTGTGTAGAACCGGGCAGTGTTTTGTTCTGGTGTGTATGAGGTTGCTATGAGTTGGAACTGGCTTGGTGGCACCTAGCAACAACAACAATAATAACATATTTAAAAGACAACGTGTTTAGAGTAAGATTAGGGAATTCTGAATTAAAAACAAAAACAACTGTCAAGGGATTAATTCCTACTCACAATAACTATATATGTGGTATGTTCAATAGAACTGCTTCATTGGGTTCCCACGGCTATGACTTAGATTACCAGGAGTATCTTCTTAGATGTCCCAGAGTGGGTTCAAACCTTTTGTCTGGTAGTGAAATGCTTAACTATTTCTACCACCCAGGGACTCCCCCCATTTGCACTGTTATTGTGTGCCTTCTTTCACAAGCCGACTGGCGTAGCTCTTTTTAAATCTTCATGGAAGCAGACTATCTCACCTTTCTCCTATGCGGCAGTTGGTGGGTTTGAACTCTTAAACTTTTAACAGCCAAGTGCTTAACTACTGCATCACCACGGATCTTGCAACATCTCCCTAGTCTTTCTAAATGGCCAACTTTTATGTGGTATCCTGTTTATGGAGTCCTGGCACTGTAGGATAAGCAATGAATTGCAAGGTCAGTGTGAACCACAAGGTTGGCAGGCAGTTCAAACTCCTCAGAAACCCTATACAGGGTCGCTATGAGTAGTAACCAACTTGACAGCACTTAATAACAACAACATTGTACATGCAGGCAGTACACAGTATACTGGCAAACATAACGAACCTGCTGTGGGTTTTGAGGTATATACAATTATTGGAACTGATCCCGAAAGATACTTTATAATTGTTACAATTCATATGCATAGGAAATACTTTTCACTTCTTTCATTTTCAAAGGCACAAAATGGTACTTAACCACACACCTGTCATGTACCCATGCTCACTGTTACATAATTGGTATAGTCACAAGGATAGGGTCATTGGGACATTGAGACTATGGTGGAATTTGACAATTATATACAATTACCACTTGTTTTCATCTTGATTAGTAAGGTTTCCAGAATGTTACAGTGGGTTGCTTACTAAGTCAATTATTCCTTTCCCAAACTGGACAACTTCACTGAACTTCAGGAATTGTTTTAATGTTTCATTGTCAAACTATGTTTAACAGGCTGCTTTATACTTCATTAATCATCTGCATAGAAAGAAATCATAAAACTGGGAAGCTTTTTTTTTTTTTTTTTTTTTGTCAACCATAGATGAATGAAATCTCTTAGCCCTTGGTTCCAACTACACAACATGATACAAGTTGGAAAGGAAGACAGACTCATTGCTTTTTGGCTCCAAATATCTTCATTGCTGGCTGCTGTAAAAGAAGTATGTTGTCAGCAGGCAGAAACTGATAGGGATACATAAGCTGTTTTGGCAAGTGTTTTTACATTTGGCCTTTTCCAGTTGCTGCATGAAGATGATGAAAGGCCCCAAATAAATTAACTTTTTTTTTTTTCCCTTTCCTACCTTAAAACCAATAGAAATATAGTACAAATGGAAACAAGACGCAAAGATGGAAGCAAACAATTACAAAAAAGGATCACTGAGAGAATAAGGGTAACTATGGCAACTAAACAATCTGCCCCTGGTGTGGCGTTATAGGATAAGCACTGGACTGCTGACGGCAAGGTCAGCAGTTCAAACCCACCAGGTGCTCTCAGAAACCCTAAAGAAGTTCGCAATGTCTCAAAATTAACTCAGCAACATACAACATACATACTTTTATTGTAGCTAAGTGCCACTGAGTCAGTTCCAACTCAAGCAACAATTTTTAGGGTTTCCAAAGAGTGGCTGGTGGGTGTGAATCTCTGACCTTGGGGCTAACAGTATGGTGCCAGCCAGGACTCTACATACAAACATAAATACATTGTTATTTTTGTTAAGTGCCACTGAGATGGTTCAGATTCATAGCGACTCTGTATCAGGTTGTTGAGGAGCGGTAGGTGGGTTTGAATCGGCAACCCTCAGGTTCAAATCGACCTTGAGGTCCAGTGCATTATCCTACAGTGCCCGATAAGAATTCCACATACATAAGTTATTAAAAAGTAATTCACTACATGTTATTAAGTGGAAACTATATATTATGCTTCTTGGCTTATTTGCTTATTGTACAGATTGAATACATATGGTGAAATATGTACTGCTCTTTGGATTTTAAACCATACAATATCTCCTTGTCTTGTTTGAACAAATGCCTATTGGTTTATGTACAGGTTCCACATGAGTACAATTAAGTATTCTGAAATTCCTATTCTTTGTAATGTTAACTATGTTGCTGTTTTTAGGTGCCATCTAGTTGGTACCAACTCACAGCAACCCTATGCATAACAGAAGGAAACACTGCCCAGTCCTAGGCCAACCTCACAATTGTTGTCACGCTTGAGCCCACTGATGCTGCCACTTTGCCAATCTATCTCGCTGGGGGTTTTCCTCTTTTCCTCTGACCCTCCACCTTACCAAACACGATATCCTTTCTCCAGCGACTGGTCCTTCTTGACAATATGTCCGAAGTATGAGAGATGAAGTTTGGCCATCCTGGCAGCACTTCTTCCAACACAGATCTGTTGGTTCTTTTGGCAGCCTAT
>NW_006408593.1:1892669-1910154 GCF_000296735.1 Chrysochloris asiatica | reverse complement strand
AGGTAAACATCTTTCTGGTATTCTCTGCTTTCAGCCATGATCCATCAGACATCAGCAATGATATCCCTTATTCCACGGCCTCTTCTGAAACCCGATGGAACCTCTGGAAAATCTCTGTCAATGTATGATTGTAGCCATTTCTGTATTACCTTTAGTAAAAATTTACTCGCATAGGATATCAAAGAGATTGTCCGATGATTTCTGCATTCCGTTGGGTCACCTCTCTTTGGAACGGGCACAAATATGATCTTTTCCCATCAGTTAGCCAGGTAGTTGTCTTCCAAATTTCTTGGCAGAAATGAGTGAGTGCCTTCAGTGCCGCCTCTCTTTCTTCAAAGATTTCAATTTGTATTCCATCAACTCCTGGTGCCTTGTTCTTTGCCAGTTCCTTCAATGTACCTTGGACTTATTCCTTCAGTATCATTGGCTCTTGATCATACATACGCCACCTCTTGAAATGGTTGAATATCAACCATTTCCTTTGGTACAGTGACTCTGTATACTCCTTCCATCTTCTTTTGATGCTTTCTGCATCATTCTGTAATTTGGCCAGAGACTTCAGAATCACAGCAACTCCAAAGCTACCACAATACAGCAAACTGACAGACAAATGGTGAAATGTTAACTATAGTTTGTTATAATTCACATAATCAAATGCTTTTGTATAGTCAATAAGACACAACAGACACCTTTCTGATATTTCAGTCTACAGATTTTAGTCTACATTCTTCTTACATTAGGAGAGACATCACTTGTTCATGATTCCCTAATGAGTCTGGGTTCAAAATCTGGCATTCCCCTATTAGCATACAGCTGCAACTGTTTTTGAATTCTGTTCAACAATAATTTACTTTTGTCAGGTATTAATGATATTGCCCAATAATTTCCAAATTCTGTTGGTTCACCTTCCTTGGGAATGGGCACAATTATGGATTTCTTCCAGATCATCTGCCAGGAACTGTCTTCCAAATTTCTTGGCATAGACATGTGAACACTTTCAGCATTGAATCCACTTATTAAAGCATCTCAACTGGTATTCTTCCCACTCCTAAAGACTTATTTTTTGCTAATGCCTTCAGGGCAGCTTTGAGTTCTTTCTTCAAGATCAATTAATTGCCTCTTGTTCTATGTATGAACACCACATGAGCACAATTAAATGTTCTGTAATTCCCATTCTTTGTAATGTTATACATAATTTGTTATGATTTACACAGTAGAATGCCTTTGCATAACCAATAAAGTCAAGTAGACATGTTTCTAGTATTCTCTGTTTTCAGTCAAGATACAACTGATATCAGTAACGATACTCCTCGTTTTACATCCATTACTGAATTCAGTTTAAATTTCCCAAAGCTCACTATCACAATACACTGCTGTGTCCATTTTTAAATTACCTTCAGCAAAATTTTACTTGCATGTGATAATAACAACGTTCTTCGATATTTTCCATGTTTTGTTCAGACACCTTTCTTTGGAATGGTCACAAATATAGACCTGTTCAGTCAGTTAAACAGGTAGTTGTCTACCAATTTTTTTTTTATGTAAAGTGAGTACCTCTTCCATTTTGTTGGAACATTTTAATTGGTATTCTGCCAGTTGTTGGAGCCTAGTTGTTACCAATATTTTTAGTGCGACTTGAACTATTCTTCAATAGCAGCAGATTTTTGTTTTGTTTTTATTATATTCTACCTCCCGAAATTGATGAATTTCAACCAATTCTTCTTGGTTCAGTGATTCTGTGTATTCCTTTCGTTTTCTTTTGATGTTAGGATTCATTATGATATTGGAGAATCTGAATTATGGTATTGGAGAAGAACAGAAAAAGTACCATGGACTACCTGAAGAACAAACAAATCCACTTTGGAAGAAGTTCAGCCTGAATGCTTCTTGGAAGCCAGGATGACAAGACTTTGACTATCATATTTGGACCTGCTATCAGGAGGGACCTATCCCTGTAGAAAAACATCATGCTATCAACCCCCTAAGGAAATTGTTTGACATGGTAGCAACAACAATGGGCTCAAATGTAATAGAAATTGTGAGAATGGTGGAGGACTGGACAGTGTTTCATTCTCTTTTTCATAATGCCGCTATGAATGGGAACTGATTTGACAGCACCTAATGACATGTCTCATTCAATATTGTGCCATAGAATCCTTTAATATTGCAAGTGGAAACTTAACTCTTTACTCATTCATTTTGCCTTGATGCTGAGTGTGTTCTCTCTTCTCAATTTCTGACACCAGGGCTTTGCACTTTGCATCATCATTCTTTAGTTTGTCTTCTTGAGTTGCCCTTTGACATTTCCTGTTCATCTCTTTTACTTTATCGTTTATTCTAATCACATTATTTTCTCTACATTCAAGAGCAACTTCAGAGTCTTTTCTGACATCCATTTTGGTATTCTCTTTATTGTCCTTTTAATGATCTTTTGCTGTCTTAATGTATGTTGTTCCTGATATTTTCTCACAACTCACCTTGTGTTTGGTAACTATTATTTGGTACATAAAATCTGCTCTTAAGTCAGTATCTAATTTCAGGTGGGACATATTCAACGTTGACAACACAACCTTGCTTTCTGAAAGTAGAGTTTGAAGCACTTACTGATGAACATCATAGACGGCAACCTTCAGTATGGATTAAAACTCAACGTTGAGAAAACAAAAATCCTCATGCAGAAATGGAACAATAAACATCACAATAAGCAAAGTAAAAGCTAAATTTGTGAAGGATTTCATTGAACTTGGATCCACTGTCAACAATATGAAAACAACAGTCAGGAATTAAATGATGCACTGCATTTGGGCAAATTTGCTGCAAAAGATTTAAGGTATTCGAGAGCAAAGGTATCACACTTTGAATATTAGCGTGCACAAGACCAAACCCTTAAATTTTTTTTCATCACTTCATATATATGGAAAAAGTTAGGTAATGAAAAAGGGAGACTAAGAAGAACTGATGATGGCTTTGAATTATGTTGTTAGTGAAGAACACTGAATATACCATGGATGGCCAAAAGAACCAACAAATCTGTTTGGGAAGAAATACAGCCAGGAAGCTCTTTAGAAGTAGGGATAATGACACTTTTTGTAGTATACTTTGGATATATTGTCAAGAGGGACTAGTCCTTGCAGATAGATATCATGCATGATAAAAAAAAAAAAAAGAGGATCTGTATATATAAAAAAAGAGGAATTCCTTAAATGAAATGGATTGATACTGTGGCAGCAAACATAACAAGGATTGTGGAGTGGTGCAGAACTGGGCAGTGTTTTCTTCTATTGTACGTAGGGTGGCTATGAGTCAGAATGAACTCAGCAGCACCTAACAGGAACATCAACATATACTATGCACTGAGTTGATAATAATGGAATAACTATCTTCTGTTCTAATCATGAGACAAGGGATGATAAATTATGTCACTGTTATTGTTAAGTGCAGTGGAGTAGGTGCCAACTTACAGTGACCCTGTATATGGTTTCCTCAGAGCTGCTGGGGAGTTTGAACTGCCAATCTTGTGGTTAGCAGACCAGTGCTTATACTAGACCACCATACCAGGTCTCCCATATATGGCAGTGGTAGTGTTATTAAGTGCCATCAAGTTGGTTCCAACCCATAGCGACCCTGTATAGGGTTTCTGAGGAGCTTCTGGGTGGGGGGTTCTAAAACACCAACTTTACAGTTCAAACGGACCTTGAAGTCCAGCACATTATTCTGCAACAACCAACACATCTATAAAAATAAGAGCAATGAGCAATACAGAAGCTGCTCACACCTCTTCTGACCCAACCTTGGTGGGTAGTTTGGGCCAAGGTACTTCATATCTTTGACACTAATTTTTCTTTCTCTTTCTGAAAGCTAAATAGAAAAATAACAGTGTAACACATCTCCCCAGGTATAATTTTAGTTGAGTGAGAAATGTTTCTACAGCTGTATACTACTTGTTGTCAGGTGCCTTTCAGTCAGTTGTGATTCATACCAACCCTGTATAGGGTTTCTGTGGCAGTAAATCTTTGTTGTTGTTGTGATGTGCCGTCGAGTCGATTCCAACCTATAGCCACCCTGTGCAGGGTTTCCAAGGATCAGCTGGTGAGCTTGAAACACCAAACCTGCAGTTCAAATTACTTTGGACTCTGACGCATTAGCCCACAACACCATACCAGGACTCCAGTCCCGAAAATCTTTACAGGATCAAAAAAGTCTCATCTTTCTCCCTAGTGGCAATTTAACTTTTTGGTTAGCAGTCCAGTGTTTACCCTAAAGCTTTCAGAGTAAGGGTAAAACTCCAGTTTAGTTTGAAGGAATTAATACTTAAAAAATTATAGTGGAACAGGGGTTAGACCTTTGGTCTTGTATACCAGGGGTTGCAAGTTCATATCTCACTGGGACCTGTGAACCTTTCTTCTCATTTGGAATCCAGTGTGGCACTGCAGGATAATGTACTAGACTGCAAGGTCAGCAGTTCAAATTCACCAGCTGAACCCTACCCAGGGTTGCTATGAATCAGACCCAACTCGATGGCACTTAATTACAACAATGGGTTGTTTGGCTTTGCAGTTAAATCCATAACCAATGTATATACAAATTTCAGAGATTTGTACATACCGTTCTTTTATGAAGTGAGTTAAAAAATATAGATCGGGTACATATTTCCTTGAAGCATCTACATGAGTTTTTGTATTATTGGGGAATATTGAAGATGGTATAGATAGAATAATGTAGTTTTATAGAAGTAACAATATATGAGGAAATATAAAAATTCTCTTTTGTCTAATCTCTATATTAAATTAAATATTATATTAAACATTTAAAAAGTCCAAGTTAATTAAGATGATCTTGTATTCTATTATTCTGTATATGACTCTTCATTGTAAACATGATAAGGCTTAGGTTACATTAGCAAACTAGGATGACTTGAAGAAGTTTTGCCTGAAAAGCATGTAGAGTTAGAAACTCTTAAAGCTAACTTTCTATTTAAACTTACATGATGTTTTGGTGGGGTGAAAGAAATATATTTTGCATGTGTGGATCTTTTCTCTTTCAGGTATAATATGAATTTATATCTCCAAGTATTAAAATTAAGAAATGAATCAATAATATACATTAAACAAAGGTGCAATTACATTTAGAAGCACTGACACATTTTTTTCCTACTAAAACTGTCTCTTGTTAAAAATCTCAAGATAGTATTTTAAAGATGTATCAAGAAAGCTTTCTTTAAAGACTGAAAATTAACAAGTATCTTTTTTGGCTATGTTTCAAGTCATTCTGTTTGTCAAAAGAACTTATTCAGTATATTAGCTTCTAACATTTGAAGAGGTACTAGCATAATCATATTTAATGTATATAAAAGTAAATTATTATATCTTTTTAATTGTGTTTGTCATCTTCCATTACCATGCCCGAAATGTTAAAGTAACAGTACTCTCAGGTTTGGGGCCCTGGTGTGACTTTTTAGGATAAAACACTAGACAGCAAGGTCAGTTTGAGCCACCAGGGCGGCAGTTGAAACCTACCAGCTGCTCCTCAGAAACACTATACAGGGTCACTATGAATCAGAACCAATTCGATGGCATTTAACAACAAACAACATACTCTCAGATTTACTGACTTGTTAATATCTAGATTGGTTTTCTTTCAAACCTGGTAAGTGCTGTTATAATGATTAAGTGAAAAACAATTAAATTATATCAATTAGGAATCAAAACTAATTGAAGGAGATACACTAGAATCTAAATGTTTAATTGATAATAAGCATTTTCAGTGGTTCAATTTAACTAAAGACTTCAGTGTCAACAAATGAATGTTGTCTGAAAGCCTTCTCCTCCTTTCTATGCCTACAGTAATCACCAAGGCCATGTATCCTCATCTCTCACCTCAATAACCCTGCCACCGCTCCCACCCACCCCAGATGGTCTTGCCCTCGCCTTTCTTACTGTTTTAAAGGATCCATCCCCCTTTCCCAACACACTGTCACTCTATGCTCTAGCCATGCGGACTTTCCTCACTTAAAATGCAAAGCTCCTCTGAGCCTTCACCTGTCGCCAGATGATAACAGGATTGGCTTCTGCTGGCCAGACTCTCCTTGATTCAGAGGTCACCTCCTCTGCAAGTCCTCTGATCACTTCATTTAAAGTTGTCCCCAACCCTCCTCACATGCTCTCAAAATAACCCTAGTGAGGCTCCTCTTGACACATGTCATGCTCTGGAATACACTTCTCCACTTGCTTATGTTTTAAAACAGAAACTCCAAGAAAGCAGAGCCTCCACTGACTTATCTACTAATGTATTTCTAACATCTAAAAAGTGTCCTTCATGTAACCGGCGCTGCAAAATATTTGCTAAATCAATAATGAACTCCTTAAGGGAAATCTTAGTAAAGTATGCATTTTATACGTTCTAAATCCTTCTTTATTCTGAATATTATTCACATTGTTTTGAAGATTAGAAGTGATGATGCACAATTAGTACTGTGTTTAGCCACTTCTTTTTACACTAGGATATGCAGAAGCATAAAAATATTATTAATGGCGATTATAATTAACACATGAAATGACTTGAAAACATAATTGGAGTGTTAGGAGAGGTTCACATCAAAATTATATGGTATTAAAATGTTAAGTGTCTGTGTATACCTGCAGTCCTGATAACTAGAGATAGGTGAAACATTCCCACACTTCACTTTGTCCCTAATTCCATTTGCATAATTAAATAATTAAGTGCTGATTCACTGTTTGCATGTTTAGTTTTACACTGGTATATAATAGAGTGACCCCTATTCATTTTATTTTTTATTTCCTATTTTAACAATTTTAGAAAAAGTATTAAATTTTATAAAAAATATCCAATCTAATGAATATAATTTATATCCATTTTTAGGCCAAAGACATCTCCTGCCAAGCACTTTTCTGAGAAATTCTGTGTTTTTCTTCTATTATTGGTTAATATTGAATAATTTGCTAAAAACTAGAAAATGAGCATATAGTGTTGGAATGGCAACAAAAACAGAAGGTAAGTATTATGGTATGAAGAAATAAGTGTTTCTCTTAACAAATTCTGAAAATTCGAAATCTTTGTGTTGTTTTTAGAAATTTAGAAATGCAAATGATCTGCTGTACTTGTGACTTCTTATATTCCTGAACTGTAAACTCTCTTTAATTTTGGAGGATAGGACACATGAAGATACTGTCATTATATAACTCAGCATATATTCCAGTTGTTTTCAAGGCAGTTCTCTGAGTTTAATCCTAAAGCACATTTTATTGTCACTGGAAGATGTACTTACTATGCATTTGATTTGCTTTCTCAACATTATCTGATTATTTCTCTAATTTTCTAACAAGTTATAGGAAAGTTATTAGTATTCTTCCTAGTATACAAACTCACAGTGTAATTTAGCAGTAAGTTGGTTGTGGCTGAAAGCCCTAAACTTATGGCAAATGATAAATACTAATATGGATGTCAAAAGTAGAAAAGAAAAAGAACTCAGACACCATTTTCCTTCTTCTCATTGGCCAATATGTCAAATTATCAAAGTTTTACATTCATAGGAAAACAATTTACTATTACTATGTTGCTGTTGTTAAATTGGTACCGACTCATAGCAAGTCTATGCACAACAGAACGAAACACTGCCCAGTCCTGGGTAAACGTTAACATTAAATTTTAATGAACTAAAGAAGCAAATTGTTTTTAGAATGTATTCTTTAGTTCAATTTGTTTATAGCGTGTGTGCACATTCACAGGGATTTAAATATGTGATAGTTCTCACTTTACTTGTATTTAGAAAGGAAACCAGTAGTGAACAGAATAATAATGAGCAATTCAATATAACTGTTTTGTTTCCTCACTTCACCTTTACACTTGCTTAAGTAATTGTTTTAAAAAAACAAACATAATGTGTCTAAAGAGCATGTTCTATAAGAGCAGCTAAAGCTCTTTCCAGAAAAATGGATTTTGCAAGGACAGCTTTAACCACACCTACACCCACCTACCATCTTTATAAATTTTTATTAAAACTTCCACTTTTCTTCAAAGGGATGATAAACATGAGTTTTTACATTAGTGAAAAATAGCATATGGAGTAGGATCTATGAGATACAACAATTATGTCCTTGATAACATGCTATATATTGTTTTATAATAGTTTAGGTAACTAAACATCTTTTGGGGACATATTGAAGCCAAAAATAAAATTTTATTATTGTTAAAATCATTCAAAGTTAAGAATTAAAAACAGCTTGAAAGTACAAGTGGAATCATTTTTCCTGAAGGAAGATAAAACACACTATAGGTCAGAAGTTCTGAATATTTCTTTCTCTCATTAGTGAGAAAGCTTTTATCCTTGGTCCATTTATAATCCACAAACTCTTTCACATCATTCCAGCAGTTCAAGTTATTTTTGTAAGGGGAATTTGTCACAGGAAGACTCACTCTACCTTTAAAAAAAAAAAAAATCTTGGCAAAGAAAAACTAATTTGCCTTTTAATGTTCCATTATAGATAAGTCCAAAATTTTACAGGGAAATTTGTAGAAAAACGACTAAATTTGCAGAAGTGGGACTGCATACTATCTCCTCTTATTCCCCCTTCAGTTTTGGGTGAAAAATGTGACATTCTTTGTGCCTGATCACTTCTGTGACTAAACATGCAATTTGAAAGTAAAAATTCACTGTAAATATGGCTAAACAAAACCCTCCTTCTTTATGTGCAGGGGGTAATTAGACATATGCGCCATGCAATTCCTAAAGCTCAAAAGAGGGGGTTTCTTCCCAGTAATCTAATCTTGTCAAATATATTTTTACATTAAATGCTTCTCTGTTTTCTCTTCTTCAGAATCCCGAAAGTTGTTTGCATATATTAAGTCCAAATGTCTAAATGTGTTGAACATGATGATTGTAGTGTCTAAAAATATTTGTTTTTAAGTCAGGCAACATACATATTTAAAATAAATCACTTATTCATTCTTTCTTTAATGTCTGTTTCCAGATAAGAAAATGAAATTAGTCTCTTCTTTAAACAACAACCTTCAGATGGAAGCAATTTGTATATGAACATCAGAATTCTAGCCAAGAGGAACTGAATAGCTAAGAAATCTGTATTTTTTGCTTATTTTCTGAAACAATTTACAATCTTTAATAAAAATGATCTGTAATGTATTGAGTTGCATCCTCCTAAAAATACATGAAGTCCTGGTGTGGTGTTGTGGGTTAATGTGCCAGACTGCAAAGTTGTTTGAACTGCAAGGTTGGCAGTTCAAGCTCACCAGCGTCTCCTTGGAAACCTTATACAGGGTCACTATGGGTCGGAACCGATTTGACAGCACTTAACAACAACAACAGCAACAACAAAAATGCATACAAAAGTTCTAACATTTTTCCTATTAATGTGACCCTGCTGCCGCAGAGTCGGGTCTGATAAGTATTGACCTAATATGGCAAAGCAGAACATATAGGGTTTCCTAGACTCATCTTGTTAGAAGACAGCTACAGCTGTACAACATCTTTCTCCTATGGAGCAGCTGGTGGGCTAGAAGCACTGACTCTTCAGTTAGCCATCAAGCACTTGCTCCTTGGGCTACCACCACTCCTTCTTATTTAAAAGCAGGGTCTTTGAATATGTTATCAGTTAATTAATATAAGGTCATAGGGGAATAGGGTGGGTGTCATTTTGTATGCCTGGTGACAAGATACAAAAAGTAAAATAGAAACAAATGCAGGATGGATGATTTTGTGAACATTCAAATAAAGACCAGAGTGTTCCTAGGGCTATGAGAAACTAGAAAAGGTTTTCACTGAAAGATTATGGTGGGGGCATAGCTCAGTAGACATATTTATTTGGATTGTAAGTCTCTGGAAATGTGAGACAATACAGTTCTCTTATTAAAACTCACTTTGTGTGATTTTTATGACAACTAGTCCTGTTGTGGCCTTGTGGGTAAATGCACTGGATCACAAAGTCAGTTTGAACAGCAAGGTCATCGGTTCAAGCTCATCAGCCACTTGAACCCTATGCAGGATGGTTATGGGTCGGAACTGACTCAACAGTACTTAACAACACCACCAATATTTAAAACTAGTCCCTACTTATGTACTTTTTTCTCCCTATAAACATATTTGGTATTGTAACTATTTGGCGGAAATATTGCAAACACCCTAGTTGTCTAGATTTCACACTGGCTGGATATTCAGCTAGTTAACTAAATCCCAATCTCTGTGGCGATCAGCAGCCACTCAATTATTTTGGGGTCAAACCTAGAAACATTTTTGCACATGAGACTCTTGACTCTCACTCCAAATTTACTGATTTTGCCGAAATACTCTTAATACACCTATACTGATATCTTCTATTTCACAGCAGATTATAAAACAAGTTAGGACTAACAGAAAGCTCCATTTAGTATTACAGATTCTAAACACAGTAAAAAACAGATACCAACTTGACGAAAACAAAGACTATTCACAAGGTCCTTAGTTACTTTAATCACCTCTGAGGAGATCACATTTAGTTCAGACACTGACGATTACTTTCCATATATTATGTTTAAAGAGGCATGACAGAATGTCAAGTATTACATTAACATCTCTCAGAGGGAAAATAGACTATTCCTTATTTTTAATTTTATGGCTTAATTGTGTCTATAGGAAACTGAATCATATGTAAAAATGTATCCTCCAAAAATGAAAAAGAAGTTATGTTTGTAGTTCGATTTCAATACTTTTTCAAAATTCAAATTGAAATTTTATGTTGTCACTAATTATGCTAAAAAATAATGAGTATTCAGTTTACATTTTACAAACTATTTTGTTACTTTTGTTAAGTGTCATCAAGTCAGTTCTGATTCAGAGACACCCTGTATAGGGTTTCCAAGGAGCATCTGGTGGATTTGAATCGCCAGTCTGTCAGTTAGCAGTCCAATGCTTATTTTACCAAGCCACACTAGTACTCCTATCTAAGTATATATTTCTTCATTCGGTGCTCCAACTCTGTGACGTATATATTCAAATATTGCATGTAAGGAAACTGAGGATCAAGGAGATTAAATGAATTGCTCAAAATCCCAGAGCTGATAAAGTTCAGAGTGTGATCATACATACGAATATCATAAAACCAATTTTGTGGCTGTTTTCCTTCTAACCTTGTCACTTCTTATTTTTATCCAGATATTATACTAATAGATATGAATATCTGTCACACTATAGACTAGATAAAATCAACAGTCAAATGAAAGTAACAGTTTAGTACAGTAACTCTTACTTTTCCTTTGACTTCTAAGATGAAATTGAATATACTTTCCCATAGGGAAAGTATTATTCTGAGTTTCTAAGTCTAGTTACAGAAAATGAGCCTTAATATAAGATCCACAGCACTCTGGCTAGGCTTGTACATCTAAGACTTCTGCAGGTTTCTAAGTGTTGAAAATTACACTGAAAAGATGGAGTTCTAGTGGCACTGTATGTTTCTGCTCTTGTAAAGATTTAGTCTCCGGGACCCTAAATACGGTCAATATGAGTCTGAATCTACTCAATGGCAGTGGATGGTGGTGGGTAGGAGTTTAAAAATGTTGATCTTTTTTTCAATATAATATCCTGGGTGATAGTCTAGATTAGGTGTGAACCTGAATGGGTCTGGATTCTCAGTAGTTTGGTAGTTGTTGTTGTTAAGTACCACTGAGTGGGTTCTGACTCATAGTGACTCTGTATAGGGATTTGAAGGCTGTACTCTGAGGTGAGAGCAGAAAGCCTCATCTTTCTCAACACTGAGCAACTGATGAACTCAAACCACTGGCCTTGTAGTTTACAGTCTAGTGCTTACCCTATAGAGCCACCAAGCTCCCAGGTTTGGCAGTTAGGAGGTTGTAAATTTCCCATGATAAGATCTAATTTAATGTAATGATGTGATGAGCTGCAAAATATAAAAATTTCATGTCGTAAATTCATACTTGTATGCTGTTAATGAGGCTGGATGCAATCTACAGAGTTGGGTTTTATCTTAAGTCGATCTCTTTTGAATTATAAGAGATTCAACAAGCAAGCAGACCACAGAGGGACCTACTGCAACCAAGAAAGAATTGCTGACAGAGGAGTGCATGCGTCCCTTGGACCTGGAGTTCCTGTACTGCAAAGCTCCTAGATCCAGAGCAAGGTTGATGCCAAGACATATGTAGAGGTCCATACAGATGCTGAAAATAGACAGGGATCTTTCTCCAGAGCTAGCACTCTGAATTTGGACTTTCAGCCTCCTAAACTTGTCTAAGCCATCCAATTGTAGTATTTCTGTTATAGCAACACTAGACAACTAAGACATTCTGTCATTACATATTCTTGCACTCAGAGCACAAAGAGACAACGTAAGGAAATGACTAAGAGTTTTTTCCCGGCAGATTTCCTGTTACATTTTCTGACTTTCTACTTGCTTGGATTTGTGTCTTTGAGCAGGTTACTTATTCATTCAGTTCATTCCTATTTTCTTCTGCAAATAAGGATAGTGATATTACTGACCTCATAGTTTGTTGTGAGGAATCATGAGTGTAAATTCATTTATATAAGGTTAAAAGCTTTCTGTAAAATATATCTTTTGGGCACCTAACAACCCTAAGATGTAGGTGCTTTAATCTTTATTTTAGAGATGAAATCATTGAGCCTTAGAAGGTTAATTAAGTTGTCCAATGTCAACCAGGTGTGTGTGGCGGAGCAGGAAATGAGACACAAGTCTGATTACAAAATCTCCAATTTAACTACTATGATACATTTAACCTGGAACTAGTTTATATATAAAATGTTTCTTATTCCCCAAAGTGGGGAATTATTTAATCATTTCACAGAAGGTGAAATCAGAGGAAATGAGTTTTGTTTTATTTTAAACTCTATACCTGTATTGCACTGATTAAAAGAAAAGAAAATTACAGCAGAATTTGTTTTCTTTTTCACTGCTTACATTCATTCATTCATTTTGATTTTCCCTTCCTTCTCACACCTGGTAACCATAGAATATGTTTATTTTAGCATGGAAAACTTTTCTTAGCATTTTACAATAGTATTCTCATATACTATTTGTCCTTTTGTGATTGATCAATTTCATTCAGCATAATGTTCTCTAGGCTCTGAGAGGTTTTGCAGATTCATCATTATTCTTAAACATTGCCTAGTATTCCATTGTGTGAATGTACCAACATTTGTTTAACCATTCTCCTGCAGATGGGCATTCAGGCGTGCTTTTAGCATGGGTGCACAGATATTTATTTGTGTCACTGTGGCTCCTATTTCTTAAGCATATACACCAAATAAAGGAATTGCACAGTCATACCATATTTCTATTTCCGACTTTCTAAGAAAGATCCATACTGTTTTTCTTTTAAAAAATGTCTGCACCATTTTACAATCCTACCAGCAATGCAAGTCTCTTCATATTCTCGCCAGCATTTGTTGTTTTCTGGTTTTGGGGTTTTGTTTTGTTTTGTTTTTAATTCTGGCATTAGTGCCGGGGTAAGATGATATTTCATTGTTGTTCTGAGTCATGGTGTGGTACTGTGGGTTAATGGAAAGTCATTTGAACCACAAGGCCGGCAGTTTAAGCTCACCAGTTGCTCCTTGGAAACCCTAAACAGGGTTGCTATAGGTCAAAGCCGATTCAATGGCAACAATCACCTAATGACTGGTGTGGTGCTATAGGAAAAGCACTAGGCTAGTAACCACAGGTGACCTGGGGTGATGCTGCAGGTTAATGCACTGGACCACAAGGTTGCTTTGAACTGCAAAGTCAACTGTTAAAACTCACCAGCCATTCCTCAGAAACCCTTTTTTACAGAATGAGTTGGAGCCGACTCAACAGCACTTAACACCAACAGAAACCACACGGTCAGCAGTTGAAACCGAACAGCTGCTCTTGGAAACCATACTCAAAATCACTATGAGTTAGAACAGACTAGAAGGCATACAACAACAGCAGCGATGTCTAATGATCACAAGCATTGCTTCAAATGTTGGTCGGCAATCGGAATGTCTTCTTTGGTCAAGTCTCTGTTCATGTCCTCTACTCATTTTTTAATTGGATTGTTTGTCTTCTTCTCGTTGAAGTTTGGAAGAGTTTTATAGATTCTAGATTAGTCCCTTGTCTGATAATGTCATTGCAAAAAATGTTTGCCTAGTCCGTGGGTTTTCGTTTTACTCTCTTGGTGTCTAGATTTTAGGAGGTCCCAGTTTACTGCTGTTTGTGTATTTTCAGTTATGTTTTCATAGTTCTTCTTCTTCTTTTTTGCATTACAAATTTTCAAAACAAATTTGGAGGCCTCTCACTTCTGTTCTCAAAACGTACTACTCAGCCACAGTAATCAAAACAACATGGTATCAATTCAATGAAAGACACACAGATCCACAGAACAGTACTGAGAACCCAGAAATAACTATCTGCTTGTTATCAGTTACTCTTTGAAAAAGGGCCCAAACACACTAAATGGGAGAGAAATAATCTCTTCAGCAAATGGTGCTGGCAAAATTGAAAATTCATTTGCAGAATAATGAAACATGACCAATATCTCACACCAAATGTAAAAACAAATTCAATGAGGATTAAAGACATAAATGTAAAACTCAGAACTATAAAAATCATCAATGAAAAAACTGGAACAAACTTGGGGGCTCTAATATATGGCATACAATATTTATTTTTTTAAAGATCCCATAAAAAAGAGGTTGTGGAGCTAATGCTATCATTGCTTATCAGATGGATCTTGGCTGAAAGCACAGAATACCAGAAAGATGTTTGCATGTGCTTTATTGACTATGCAAAAGCATTTGACTGTGTGAATCATAACAAGCTACGGATAATAGTTCAAAGATGGTATATTCCAGAACAGTTTTCATTGTGTTCATGAGGAACCTGTATATAGGCCAAGTTGAAATCCTTAGAAGAGAACAAGGGAATACTGAGTGGTTTAAAATCAGGAGAGGCATGTGTCAGTGTTATATTCTTTCACCATCTTTAGTTAATCTGTATGCTGAGAAAATAACCCTAGAAGCTAGATTGTATGAAGAAGAGTATGGCATCAGGACTAGAGGAAGACTCATTAACAACCTGTGATATGCAGATGACACAGAGGCAGACTTAACTAAAAATACTTACTACTGAAGACCAAAGACTGTAGCCTTCAGTATGGATTGCACCTCAATGAAAAGAAAACAAGAATTCTCACAACTGGGTCAGTAAATATCATGATAAATAGATATAAGATTGAAGTTGATAAAGACTTCATTTTGCTTGAATCTACAATCAATTATAATTGAAGCACAAGTCAATAAATTAAATGACATATTGTATTGAGAAAATGTGCTGCTAAAGATCACGTTAAAGTGCTAAAGACTCAAGAAGTGACTTTGAGAAATAAGGTACACCTGAAACAAGTTATAATATTTCCAGTCAGCTCATAGATATGTGCCATTTGGAAAATGAATAAGCAAGATCACTGAAGAACTGACATATGTGAATTATTGTTGGAGACCAATAGTTAAAGAACTATGAATTGTCAGAAGAACAAACCAATCTGTCATGGAGTAAGAATAGCCAGAACACTCCTTAGATGCAAGGATGATGAGATTTCATTTCACACAATTTGGACATTTTGTCAGGCGGAACCAGCCCCTGGAGAGTGATGTCATGCTTGAAAAAAGTGGAGGGTCACCAAAAAGGACGAAGACATCCAATGAGATGGACTGATCCAGTGGCAGCAGTAATGGGCTCAAGCATAACAACAATTGTGAGGATGGGGCAAGAATGGACAGTGCTTCATTCTGCTCTGTGTAGGGTTGCTTTGAGTTGGAATCAACTTGATGGCCCCTAACAACAACATACATTTTAAAAAATCACAACGTGAGAGCGGGAACCTACCCAGAGAAGCAGTGATCCCCGAGATGGAGGCAGAGACAATGACGTGGCGTGATGGAGCAGCTGGGGACTTTAGATCCAGAGAGGGAGAGCAACTGTGTGCTGAAGACTGGGATGGGGGAGAGGGAATAGTGTAGGGGGCAGGCTTGCAGGGTATACCCTTTGGTCAGTTGATGATGCATGGAGGGGACTGTAACCATGGCAATGATATGATGTAGGATAGAATGAATGTAAAACTAATGTTCTCCCATGTAAACTATCAAAAAAAAATAATAATAATAATAAATAACAATGCAACCAAATCAGCTGCCTTCATTAAAACTGTATTTACTCATTATTGAGCACTTGCTATGTCCTAGCACACCTCATACATTAAGTCTAAAATGCATGACAACAATATAGCGTAAATACCAGTTTTCATATGAGAACACTGAATCATTTAAAGGCTGAGAAATGTATTTAACACTATCCACGTAGAAAATGACATACTTGTGAAATGAAGTCAAGTTGACTTCATTTCCAAGTTTACACCCTTTCTATTATGCAAACCTGAGTCCTAATTTAAATTTCTTCCAGAAAGCAAAACAGTACCCTTACTATATTTGTACAAATCATTGTGTTATTATTCATGTGAGTCAATGTGTCTGGCATGTATCCACCTTCTTTTCCACTTATTCCAAATTCAAGTATATTTTATGTTAAGTTAATGTATTTTTCAATCTTATGTCCACCAATCTAGCTCCATTTATCCTTCTCTTCACCTAATTCTTTTACAAATGATTACTGAGTATCTTCTTTGTGCTTGAACTCTGCTTCATGTTAGACAATATTGTTGAGAATACACTCTAAAGTAGAATGAACAGTTAGGTAAGACATTTAGGTGCCCTGGGCAAGCATAATATCAGTGGGGAAACATACAAAAGAAGAAGAAAAAAGCATGTGTGATGAAGGGAGCATTCAATAATGAGTTCAGATTAGACTGGGTAGATAGAAGGGTACAGTTAACATTTAATAAGATGAGACTGATGGTGAAGAGCTTCTAATGGTAAAACTCAGGAAAATGTCAAACTAGAATTATTCATTTTTCTGGAAGTCCATGTTATAGTCTTTACTCTTTACCAACACAGTTAACCCAAAAGCACCACTTTTTCCTTCGTCTTCCTCATTCATTGCTTAGTTTGCACATGCATATGAGAAGATTGAAAATACCATTGTTTGGATCAGGCACACCTCACTCTTCAAAGTGACATCTGTACTTTTTAACACTTTAAAGAGATCTTTTGCAGCTGATTTGCCAAATAAGATGCCATTTGATTTCTTGCTTACTGCTTCTATATGCATTGAGTGTAGATCCAAGCAAAATGAATTCCATGACAATTTTATCATTTTCTCCATTTATCCTGATATTACTTATTGGTACAGTTGTGCAGATGCATGTTTTCTTTATATTGAGATGTAATCAAAACAGATGCTTGAATATATTTGAATCTCTGTGCTTAATTTTATTTTAATCTTATATATTTCAAGTCACTCTGGCTGAAAGCAGAGAATACCAGAAAGATGTTTACCTTTGCTTTATTGACTATGCAAAAGCTATTGATTGTATG
>NW_006408593.1:1853025-1891770 GCF_000296735.1 Chrysochloris asiatica | reverse complement strand
GAGGGTCAGAGAAAAAGAGGAAGACCCCCAGCGAGATGGATTTGCAAAGCATCAATGGGCTTAAGCCTGGCAACAATAGTGAGGTTAACTCAGGACTGGGTAGTGTTTCATTCTGTTGTACACAGGGTGGCTATGAGTCAGTACAGACTCAATGGCACCTAACAACAACAAGTTTTAGTTTCTGAATGCCTTGATTATTCTAAGGTTTAAGGGAAATTTTGACCCTTAAAGTTACAGTCACATAAATGTTGTTGTTAAGTGCCATTGAATCATTTAAAATGTACTCAGGTTTAATTAACAATTGCATATATTTTTTGTAGAGAAAATGTGCCATTAATTGTAAATTATTCACAAAGGGCAATCAGAAGTCATGAAAATTAATCATCATAGTTATATTTATGTGTGTTTAACACCTTTATTTCTTTAACTGGCTAAAACTGTGAATATTAAAATATTGTGAGTTTTTTTGTTTTTATTTGTAACAGAAAGTCATAATTACTGGAATATATTATGGACAAAAACTGTGGATTGTATTCTATTAGTGCTTATCAAAATCAGAATGCCTGGGTTTGAACAATGATTCCAAAACTTGCTAATTGGATGATTTTTTACTCCTATGGAAGTTCAGACTCACTAAATGGTATGTGAGTTTAAGAACAGTTGGTTATAGGAGGAGTTCTGGTGTAGCACTATAGGTTAATACACTGGACTGCAAAGTCGGTTTGAAGCACAAAGTCAATAGTTCAAGTTTATCTGTTGCTCCTCAGAAACCCTATACAGGGTTGCTATGAGTCAGAACCAACTTGACAGTTCGCTATGAGTCAGAACCAACTTGACAGTACTTAATAACAACACAATGTTATAGCATGATTGCCTTAATTAAGGAAGTTAATACTAGTAAATATTTTAGAGCGTTGCTTTGTGATAATGTGACTGTCAAAATTATTTTTTTTCTTTGGTATTATTTTCCAGAATTTTTCTAAAAGGGACCTGGCTTGATCCTATTAGACAATTTCTTAAGTTAGATTGCAATTGTTAACCTCTAACATATTTTACATGTCACAAAATATTAAATATTACACAAATGTTGAAATACCAGTATTTATCAATAAGCAAAAATATAAAAGTATTATCTCATGTTGCAGACTGTGCAGAGGTTCGAGGCCCTATAGGCCTGAGTGTAACAGATCTAGCCACCTGGCAGTTAATGGCAAATTGCTTTCATCTTAATATTATTACATGTATTAATTTAATACATGGAGCTCTTGGTAATCCACAGATAAATGTGATATTTTCCTAAAGCTAAGACTAAAGGTTGCAAGGTCAAGCCTTTCTCCAAAAGGATTAACTAAAAATATCTTAGCTACTTCTCCGTTATTTGTTCTATAGACAAAGAACCCATCCTCCCTAAGCCGTTTTCCAGGTGCAGCCCATTCACCTGGGCGTCTCCTGCAGAACTCTCACCTTCCCCCAACTGACCTCAGAGGACAAACAAGGACAGGTTTGCTGGGATTAAGCAGGGAGGCTCTGGAGAGGAACTGCCTGGGGTATATTCACTTGGGGTAGAGTGGTAAATTCTGGGAATATGGGATTAAGGACAATCGGGACAACGCCCTCGGACCACCCTGGGTTCAATCAGTTTGATTCAAGTGAAGGTTAAACCCAGTAAGGAAGAAAGGAATATTGGTTTAAGTAAGGTTTACTGGCTTAATTTATCTTAAAGATTGTCTTGTCTGAATAATACCATTCTTCTTATGTAAAGATCCCTCCCGCTTGGTGTGAAGCTCCTCCCCTGAATAAAGCAGAGGCCCAAGCCTCCCCAGGTGTGCATTACTGGTTGGAAGGCTTGGAGTAAAGATTGCTGTGCATTACTGGTTGGAAGGCTTGGAGTAAAGATTGCTGTGCATTACTGGTTGGAAGGCATGCAGTAAAAATTGCAGGGCAGTGAGTTGCTGCCTGCAGAGGCCATGATGCCTGTAGTCCCAAGCCTGCCCACCAGTGATGTATCCACCCTGGCTTTCGGGTGCCTCATTGTCTCCCTTCTTCTGTTTGTGTATTCTTTCACTATCCCTATCGCCACTGGATTTCCCCTCCTCGTGAACCAAACACTCATAAACAACACAACTATGTTGAGGTCAGTCCCCGACAATCTCATAAACTAAATATTTATCTGTGTTTAATGACTTGGTGTGTTCTTTTCAGTCATAACTTTTATGATATTATCTTACACAATTTGTAATTATATATATTTTATATTATAATTATAAAACTCTAAGGCTATATTTTAAAATATTTTAATGTCTGCATAATATTTCAGCTGGTGTATAAACTATGATTTAATTTATTATATCATGGTGGTGGTGTTTGTATGCTGCTGAGTTGGTACCAATTTATAGTGACCCTGTATAGGGTTTCTGAGGCTGTAAATCTTTATGGGAGCAGAAAACCGCATCTTTCTCCCTCAGGTACGCTGGCAGATTGAAAATGCTGACCTTGGAGGTAATAACTCAATTCAAATCCAGTAATGCTAAAAGGGCTCCTAATTAGTTATATACTTAACAAATACCGAATGATGTAGAAAGCATCAAAAGAAGATGGAAGAAATACAGAGTAGCTGTACCTGCATTCTTGTTCAATCATTTCAAGAGGCAGCATAAGATCAAGAATGGATGATGATCAAGGTAGAAGTCCAAGCTTCACTAAAGGCAGTCGTGAAAAACAAGGCTCCAGGAATAGAAGAAATACAAATTCAAGTATTTCAACAAACCGTTGTAGCACTGAAGTCACTCACTCATCTATATCAAGAAATTTGGAAGACAGCTACCTGGCCAACTGATTGGAAGCGATCCACATTTCTGCCCATTACAAAAAAGAGATGACCCAAAAGAATATGGGAATCATTGAATAATATCATTAAACCATAAGCAATTAAAATTTTACTGAATTCAAAAATTTTTGTACCAGTACATCTACAGGGCACTGCTAGAAATTCAAGCTGGATTCATAAGAGGACCTAGAAAGAGGGATATCATTGCTGACATCAGATAGACCTTGGATGAGAGCAGAGAATACCAGAAAGATGCTTCCTTGTGCTTTATTTTATTTCCACAGAAAGGCTTTCAACAGTGTGGCTAATCTCAAACTACGAGTTCCACAGCAAAGAATGGGTATTACAGAACAATTGTGCTCATGAGGAATCTGTACATAAGCCAAGTGGCAGTTGTTAGAACAGAACAAGAGGATACTTAATGATTTTAAACTAGGAGAGGTGTGAGTCAGGGTATCCTTTCATAATATTTATTAAATCTGTATGTTGAGTAAATAATCCTAGAATCTGGATTATATAAAGAAGTACATGGCATCAGGATAGGAGGAAGACTCATTAATAACCTGTGATACGCAGATGGTACACCTTTGCTTTCTAGAAGTGAAGAGGACCTAAAATACTTGCTGATGAAGATCGAAGACCACAGCTTTTTGTATGTATTGAACCTCAATATAAAGAAACAAAAATTCTCACAACTGTACTAATCCTTTCTCCATTGTCATGATGTACGTGACATCATGACAATGGAGAAAGGACTGAAGTTATCAGAGTTCCTTTTGCATGTTATTTCACATCAACACTCATGGAAGAAGTAATGGTAAACAAAGCACATATCTTATTAGGCAAATCGGCTGCAAAAGACCTCTTTAAAGTGTTAAACAGCAAAGAGATCAGTTTGAAGACTGGTGCACCAGACCCAAGTCATTGTATTTTCAATTCCTTCATTTACATGTGTAAGTTGGACTATGAATAAGGAAGACCAGAGAAGAATAAATGCATTTGAATTAAGACACTGGAAAAGATATTAAAAATATCATAGACTGACAGAAGAGCAAATAAATATTTGTTGGCAGTACAGTTCCAATGCTCCTTAGAAGCCAGAATGGCAAGGTTTCATCTCTTACACTTTACACATTATCATGAGGGACCAGTCCTTGGAGAAGTACATTATACTTGATAAAGTGGAGAGGTAGTGAAAAAGAAACATACCCTCTAGGAGATGAATTGACACAGTGGCAAAACCGATAGGTGTAAGCACAACAATTGTGAGGATGGCTCAGGACCAGGCAGTGTTTCCTTCTGTTGTGTATAGGGTCACTATGAGTCAGATATGACTTGAAGGCACCTGGTGTGGCGCTGCGAGTTAATGCGCCAGACTGCAAAGCCTTTTGAACTGCAAGGTCACCAGTTGCTCCTCGGAAACCCTATACAGGGTCGCTATGCGAAGGAACCAACTTGACAGCACTTCACAACTTCACAACAACAATTGTGGAGCTGTGGGTTAATGCGCAAACAGGATATGCGCAAACAGGATTTTTTTTTTTTTTTTTTAAACATCTTCATTCTTTTCTTCAAATTTTGCAAGGAGATGTTGACTTTAGTGTTCATACGTTTCTAGTTGAAAAAGGTTATTTTGGTATGGGGGTGGGGGTTGTTTGGATAGGGTTGTTTCTATGAGTTTTAGAACTAATTCTCTTGTATAGGGTATAATACAGCATCCCATTAGGGTTAATACGCCAAATACGATAATTAGAGAGGTGAGGACTGAAGTCATAAGCCCTTTCCATTTCCTGAATCACAGTTCCATGATATTAGAAAAGGGGTCATCTATGCCTGAATTTTCAGCGAGTTCATTAGCTAGCAGCCCTTGTAATGCTTCGGCAATGGTACCATCAGGACCTGCGTTATTGGGAACGAATGTACAACATTGGACTCCAATCAAAACCCATACTTCTTCTTTGTCTGCTAATATCATATCTAGGGCTAACTTGTTTTCCCAGACCAATTTGCTAGTAGGTCCTAATTGTTCTGCTATTCCTTTTATAGCGGCCCTGGTATAATTTACAAATCTTTGTTGATTATAATAGATATAGTTAATCCAGTCCACATTTTGTTAATGGTTGACCACCAGAATAATACAGATTCAAACCCTGCAGCTATTTGGTTACTTGTTTTGAATTTGTTTGGCATTCCTTAGGGAACTCTTATGCTGTCTATGTAAACATGGGAATCCAAAGAGCCATGGAGAGTTACTACACATCTCTTGGCTTTATGCCTGTTTCCTGATTGTTGATTGATGGAATGCCAGGATAAAAGGAATGGCCAATTGCACCAAAGCACAGGTGCCACTCCAATTTGCTGGTAAAGCCCTGAATGTTTCCCATAATATCACCAGACATCTACTCGTGGAATAGCATGGACTGATTTTGGAGCTCTTTAAAGAGTTTGTGCTCACTGTATTCCATCACGTTTCCAATGAACATCAAATTCTCCCCATGTCTGGAGAGACACAAAGTGAAATTGACATTTGAGGCTGGAGGCCTAATGGTCCTTGGAGGCTGACCCGTAGGACCCCTGACATTAGGGAACAGTTGTGACAACAAGTTACAGGATTCGTTACCCCAGGCTATAGGGCCTGGAAGAGAGCTACCATACAGAGTATGCCCTGAGAGTCTGAGGACCATCCAAGTGGAAAGGGAACACTTGGGCTTCTGGTCTTCCTGTTGGACAGGTGTAACAATCACTCTTACTTAGAGTGCAAACAGAATATTTAATCCATTCCAACCAAGATCCGATGGATCTTGGCCGAAAGCAGAGAATACCAGAAGGATGTTTACCTATGCTTTATTGACTACGCGAAGGCTTTCAATTGTGTGGATCATAACAAACTATGGACAACATTGAGAAGTATAAGTATTCCAGAAAACTTAATTGTACTTCTGAGTATTCCAGAACACTTAATTGTACTACCAGGACCAAGAGGCATTTGTTTGAACGAGCATGGGAACACTGAATGTTTTAAAATTGGGAATGGTGTAAGACAGGTTTGTGTTCTTTCACCATACTTGTTTAATTTGTATGCTGAGAAAATAATATGAGAAGCTGGATTCTATGAAGAAAAATGTGGTGTCAGGATTGGTGGAAGACTCATTAACAACCAGCGATATGCTGATGATACAACCTTGCTTGCTGAAAGTGAAGAGGACTTGAAACATATTCTTATGATGATCACAGAGCACAGCCTTCGATATGGATTACATCTCAATGTTAAGAAAACAAAAATTCTCACCACTGGACCAATAAACAGCATTCTTATCAATGGAGAAGAGAATGAAGTTGTCAAGGACTTCATTCTTCTTGGATCAACTGTCAACACTCGCGGAAGCAGCAGTCAAGAGATCAGACGACGCATTGCATTGGGCAAATCTGCTGCACAGGAACTTTTTAAAGTACTGAAGAACAGAGATGTCAGCTTGAGGACTAAGGTACGCCTGACCCAAGCCATGGTATTTTCAATAACCTCATATGGATGCAAAAGCTGGACAATGAATAAGGAATATTGTAGAAGAATTGATGCTTTTGAGTTGTGGTGTTGGAGGAGAATACTGAAAGTGCCATGGACTGCCAAAAGAACCAATAGATCTGTTTTGGAAGAAGTACTACCAGAGTGCTCCTTGGAGGCCAAGATGGCTAAGCTTCGTCTCTCCTACTTTGGACACATTGTCCAGAGAGAACAGTCATGCTGGGTAAGGAGGGTCAGAGAAAAAGAGGAAGACCCCTAACGAGATGGATCAGCCAGGTGGCATCATTGATGGCGTCAAGTGTGGCAGCGGTAGTGAGGTTGGCCTAGGATCGGACATTGTTTTGTTCTGCTGTGCATGGGGTCGCTATGAGTCAGTTCCAACAACAACAACAACAACAACCAAGCATTTGCATCCCCATATCCTGTTTCTATAGCTATAGTTTGTCTTAGGTCTTTAACTTACTTAAATGCCACTTTGGAAGGGTCATTTCCTGCACTTAAGGGGAGGGGGTACCAGATCTAAAGCATTTCTAGGATTCTGTGTTTGAGTTCTATCCTTGGTAGAGGTAGGACTTGAGTTTTGTCTAATTAGTTTTAGAGAGAAGACTCCTATTGGATCCTTTCCTGTAACATTGGCTCCCAATCCATAGTTTCCTATTATTGAAGGTTCTCTGGTCATGGTTTTGGGATTATCCATAATTAAGAGTAATGGATTGCATTGTAAGGGTTTGCAATGGGGGGAGGAGGAGTGGACCCTTGTATGAGCTAGAAGTCCATTACCAATACTGGGTGGTCCACCAAACATCATTCCAGTTATTACAGGGACCCCTCAAGGCACTATATTTATGTTTGGGGCAAAGATATTTATGAACATTGGGTAACTGTCTCTGAGACTTCTCTTATCTGCATGGGATAACAGAACAGGGAGAGATGCGATAGTTGTATCTACTATTAATTTGATTGGCTGGTCATAGGCAAAATCCCCTTGCATCTCCCTCACGGCAATGGTACATTTTACCCATATTAGCTTCTAAACCCAAACCATCATCTCAGGGACATGTTAGAACCCTTGGGCCCTGTTGTTGTTGTTGAGTGCCGCCGAGTCAATTCCGACCCATAGTAACCCTGTATGGGGTTTCCAAGAAGCAGCTGGTGAGCTTGAACCACCGACCTTGCAGTTCAAATGACTTTGCAGTCTGACGCATTAGCCCACAGCGCCACAGCAGGACTCCCAAGGCCTCTTATTCTGGCTTAATATTTACAGGGTGCCCCTGTACCCTGAGTTTTCTCCTACTATAAATAGGGATCAAGGAAGTGGGTAAGACATTTCTAGTCCAACAATAATAGTAATTCTGAGAATAGCCTTGAGACAAAGATAAGGATAATTGGAGCAGCTGGCCACAGGCAGAAGAACTATGAAGCTAATACCTAGAGCTGACAACTGCAGAAGGAACTCCAGTTTCAATAAGTCTGCATCCATTTACTAAAAGCTGAAGAATATTCAACATATCACTCTTAATCAATATATTCTTAGAGGAAGGGAACGCATACCTTTATAAGCTCTAGTGCATCCACATTTTATCAGGTCTGAGAAGCGGTGACTCAGTGGGACTAGTTCTTTAGACCCTCATTAGCGAGAGGGTCCAGGGAAAAATTTGACAATCTGGCAGAGGTATGACAAGGCAGCCTCTCAAATTCTTTCCGGGGTTACGTTGAGAGGTTCCCTAGGTAAGGAATGTGTTTCCCACTGGTAACTACATTTCCCTTGGGGAGATTCCCTTTTTACTGGTTCCTTTATTTGAGTAGTTGGTCCACTCCTCCACGGTTAGGTGTCTCAATGGTCAAGTGTACCTGGGCAGGGCCCTCACAGTTCAGCTGGAGTCTGTTCTCTTTCCAGGTCTTAATCAGCATCAAGTCTCATGGTCAGAAGTGATGAACAGTGAATTTGAAGGGATGGGTTTGGACCAAGAGTTATTTTAACATCTACAGCATAATATAGTTCTCTTCCTCTTTTAAAAAGACGAAATGCATACATACAGTGTGTCCCTCATTTTAACAACAACAAATATCAACCAAACAAATCCTTAACTATCCTTTAAATGGATTAATTAATACAATTTTATGGTACAAAGAATATCAAAGATATTAAAACAAAATAAAACACCTTCTCAGTGCCTGATTCACATTTACGATTCACCTTGTATGGGTAAACTCAGAATTCTGCATTGCAAGCTCAAACAGCTTATGTCTACATTTATCTTAAGAATCCTATTTGAAAAACTACCATATTGGCTGTATCATTTCTCCTTTCTATGGGGGTAAGGTATTGTCTTCTATGGACCACCTCCTCCCCGACCACCTTTTTTTTTTTCCCCCCATTTTGGGCATTCCCTCTTAAAATGTCTACTTTTCCACATTTAAAGTATCTGTTTTCTCCTCTGGCCGTTTTTGGGTTCTCTCCCCTCATGTTCTGTACTGACTGTGGGGGGTAGGAGTCACGAGGGGCACTGGTTAATTCTCTCCGCCTGAGTTGCCTGCTTCAAAGTGGTGGTGGTGGTGTGTAGTGGAATCAGTTCTGACTCACAGTGACCCTATCTATATATGTTTCCAAGGCTGGAAACCGTTATAGAACAAAAAGCCTCATCTTTTCCTGCGGAACTATTGGCAATTTCGAACTGCTGACCTTGAGGTTTGTAGCCCGATTTGTAACCATTTTGCTACTAGAGCTCCTTGTGTTAAGGTAGACAACACAGTTTCAGCTTTCTGTTTCTGTTTTTCCTTATCCCGTTTTACACAAACCTTTTCAGTTTCCTTTAACAGTTCTTTCATAGACCTATCTTTCCAGTTTTCTATTTTTTTGTGTTTCCTTTTACAGATATCAGGCCAAGTGGTAGTGGTAGTGGTTACGAGTTAGGCTGCCAACCTCAAGGTTAGCAGTTCGAAACTACCAGCGGTTCCATGGGAGAAAGATGAGGCACTCTCCTCCTGTAAAGAGTCACAGCCTCAGAAACCCTGTGCAGGGTCACTATGAGTTGGAACCCACTCCAAGGTACTAACCAACAACATTAGTGACACAATGGAGCTTTAACACTCCCTGTCCCAAAGGATCTTTTGGGTCTAACCTGGCATATTTTCTCATTCCTCCCCCCCCCCCCAATTTTGGGGGGTTCCCTGAACCAGTCAGGGGTACAATGACGAATCCCAATTTTTCCTCTTCCTAAGTTGACTTTTCTAAGAGGAGAGTTCAGGGTTGTGAGTCTGGGGTGTAGGAAGGGCAGTATTGTAAGATGGGGGTACAGAGAAAAGGGCTTCCCAGGGGGAAAAGTTTACCTTCCTTTGCCTTGTTATCTCTTGTCTTAAGTACAAATAGGACAACAGGACCCCCGATCAACATATGGCATGATCTACTTCCTCCTGAGGGATGGGACTTTTGTTATTGACATATTCAATTAAAAAACTGACGGACCCAGTCCTTGTCTGAGTCAAATTTAGGCAAAAGACAGTTAAAAATTGGTTCCTGTGTCCAAAAAAAAAAAACAGCAGTATCTTACCATTTGTCATTTCTAGTTCCCTTTAGTTCATGTACTATTATACTTTAGCATTCATCCTAATAGACTATTAGAGGGAATTCTGTCCTTGGTTTCATTTTCTCTAGATATTCTTTCACCGGTATTATTTCCCATCCTGGCTACCTGGCTGTCTCTTCTTAACAAGAGGCTCAACCCCTCTTCTATACTTGGAGGTTTCTGGCTCTTTTATTTTTGCTTCTTCAGTCTTGGGCCGCTTCCCTCGTGGGAATGTTGGACCTCTCTTAGCAATTGGCATGTCGGTATAAACCTCCCACTCGGAGCGAGTCCTTGACTCCATACCACCCTAAACTGTATGAGGTGGTCATGGAACCGCAGATCAGGACTCCACACTTGCTTCATGCCCAGGGCATGTCTCATTCATGCACAACCTCCGGGACGTCCCAACCACCAAGAAAGCATTGGCCGCCCCCGCGGTTTTGCTTACCTTGGCCTGTGCACAAAGTTATCTGTTGCCACATGGTGATGCTGTAGTAGGCCTTTTTCAACTTTGCCAAGAGTCTGGATTTATTTGCTTCCTTGGGAGACTTCAGTAGATCTCACCTGAGGGCTGTCACAACTAGACAGCAGGATGTGTCTCCCTTAGAAGCGAAGGCTAAAGCTACTTCCAAAAGGGAATGGGGAATCCCAGAAGGGTCCCCAAATTGTTAGAAATGAATCCCGATGTCGTGTAAAAGACACTCGGTGAGACTAAATTACCTTGGCAAAGCAAAATTTACTCCTGCAAGAGGGTGCATGTGCATAGCTGTACATACAGGAACAGGCCAGGGAGCACACCGAGTGGGCAGTCCACTCGGGTTTTTAATCCTTGACGTGAGTCTCAAGGCTGTGTCTCACCCCATTGGCTAGGGTTTTGATTGCACAATCTTTTCCCTTACCCAGTTGGCTAGTTCAAATTTTTAAGTCACGCATTCCTACTTTAGGAAAAGAAAACCACAGTGATCATAAAGTCTTTACTCCAGGGAGTAGTTACAAGAAAAAGAGAGCGATCACAAATTCTTTACTCACTTCAGGAAGTAGTCAAAGAAAAAGAGACAGATCGTGAAGTCTTTACTTCAGGTAAAAAAAGAAAGGTCACCTGAATATAATAAATCTGGATTATAATAATTATACAATTTGAACTGCAAAGACGGCAGTTCAAGCTTACCAGCTGCTTTTCGGAAACCTTATACAGGGTCGTTATGGATCGGAACCGACTCGACAGCACTTCAACAATAACAACAACCAACAGTATCAAATGAGTTATTTGATCTCTGTCTAATTTTGTTATCATTAGGCGTATCTCTATAAATGCCACTAATCGTCTTAGCAAATTGTTTGCCTTTTTTTTCATTTATGATAGATTTTTGTAAGAAATATGGAGACAAGTTATATACATACTTTAAGATTCTCATACTGTTTTTCAGATGAATGTATATTAAATTATAATACTACATCTATCTGATTCCTTTGAATTTTACTGCAGTCATTTTTGATAAAATGTTGACAATCTAAATAAAGTAACTAGTTTCCCATAATGATTATGAATATCATGTATACATGGTGAAGTAGATATATGCATGTATAGAAATAAAGGAGCTCAGGTAGCGTAGTGGTTACGAGTCAGGCTACTAATTTCACAGTCAGCAGTTCGAAACTACCAGTTGTTCTGCGGGAGAAAGATGAGGCTTCTGCTCCTGTAAAGATTCACAGCCTCAGAAAGCCTATACAGGGTCACTATGAGTAGGAATCGACTCCACAGCACGTAAGCACCACCACCATATAGAAATATTCAATAGAAATATCTTCCTTCAACCTCACCCTTCTAGACTCACACTATGTGGGTACCTGTAGTCAGCACCACTCAGTCAACACCATCCAAGTCTATGAGGTACTAGCCATAACCTCTTTCCATCTCTTTTATCTCTTCTCCCTTGGCTAGAGTCTAGGTCAGACACAGACACAGTGAGAATGTGATTGTGATTTCATTGCTGAGAAACAGAAAGTACTGAATCCCAAGGATCTTCTACACTCAGTGCAAAGCTATTGATGTGCTATTGCCTCTAGCAGTCACAACACAACTCAAGGAAGCGGATGTTAAGATCCCCATTTCACATCACAGCAATCAACAGGAACAAAAACCTAAAGTCCCATAGATTCACACTCGGATAGCATGAGCTCCCAGTGATACTAGCTGGAGGAGGTTTTCAGATCTTAAGTTCACTAAATATTTAAATAAAAACTATTTTTAAGTAAATGGTATTTGTATTGATGTGGTTAGTACTACTATGCTTATCAGACTAGTCTCTCTTCTATTTTAATAGCAATTGTATTGAGATATAATTCACTGACAATTAGGTCATCCTGTAAAGTATATAATTTCCTGATATCTTAGTATCATCACAAAGTTGTGTAGTTATGACTAGTATCTAATTCCAGAACATCATGATCACCCAAAGAAAAATCTCTTACAGCCATTTGCATTCACTCTCCATTCCTCTGCTTAGCCACTGGAAGCTCTGATCTAATTTCTGCCTTTTTGGATTTTAAAGTTCTTGTCATTTCACATAAATAGGATCCTAATATAATAGGTCCTTTGTGGCTGGCTTCTGTCTCTTTCCATGAAGTTTTCAGAGTTTATCCTCATAAACTATGTCATGTAACTAGTGTATAATAACATTTCAATCTACAGTATGGCAAGCCCAGTTTTTAAGAAAACTCAGGAAACTATGGTACAACGCTGATCTCCCTAAAAAAATTTTCTTTGGAAATCTTTGTTCTACAAGGATATTAACTGGTGAAAAGAGATGGCTTCTTTTTTTTTTTTTTTGACCGCCAAGTCAGCTACTTACTAGTTCTGAAACTTTAGGAAAGTAATTAAAATTCTAAAACATTCAACTCATGTTTTAAATAGAAACAATAAATTCCATCTAAGAGAGAACTGAAGCACAGACCATGTAATGCTGTTGTGTGCTACTGAGTTCCTTCCAACTCACAGAGTTTCCAAAGCTGTCCATTTTTACGGGAGCAGAACACCTCATCGTTCTCCTGTGAAGCAGCTGGTGGATTTCAACTGTTGATCTTGTGGTTAGCAGCCCAACACATAACCCACAGTACAACCAGGGCTCCTTGGAATAAATATAATAGTTTCTGTTAAATCACATCATATCTACTGAGTTGAAATGCATTTTGTTTTGTTGAATTTAAAGCTCAATCAGGTATATAACAAACTGAAAAATGTTACTTTGTTCCCAATAACTGAGTAATTATCAAGACATTTAAAGAATTTATAGGAAAGTGAATAATTTGGGGACTTTAATTCATCAAGATTTCCTAATTTTAACTAACATTTAACTTTTCGTCGAGAGTAAGTCGTGGAAAATCGTGTGTGTCAGAGTGGAAATGTGCTCAACACTGTTTTCAACAGCTACTATTTTGGCAGTAAATCACCAGGCATTTCATCTAATGTGCTGCTGGGTGGACCTGAATGCCCAACTTTTCTGTTAACGGCTGAAAACTTTAGGTATTAGTTATAATGTCAGATTTGGAGGTGGTGGTGTTCTTTCGAGCTGATTCTAACACATAGGGTTTCCGAAGCTATAAATCTTTACAGCAAATAAAAGCTCATCTTTCCCCCATGGAGCAACTGGTAGACTTGAACTGCTGACCTGTGGTTAGCAGCCTAACTTGTAGCCACAATGCTACCAGGACTCCTTCCTAATTTTGTTGTTGTTGTTAAGCGCTGCTGAGGTGGTTCTGACTCATAGCAACCCTGTATAGGGTTTTCAAGGAGCAGTTGGTAGGTTTGAACTGCCAACCTTGTGGTTCACAGCCCAGTGCTGATCCTACAGTGCCACATCGGGAGTCTTTCTCCTAGTTACAGAGATCCATAAATATGAAGAGTTTGATCCAGAGATAAATTTCTGCTCTATCAGCCATCTACAACCCAACCGAAAAATGTCAACATAAAAAAGTAACACTTTAGTATTTTTTTAGTGAAAATATGCCAGTCTCAATAACTGGTATTTTGTTCCATTAGAGTGGACAGGTCAGTATTTAGAGACAATGTTGGAAATGGGCTAAAAGCATGTCCTATTCTGCAGTCAAAATTGCATTTCACAAATGTTTCCATTAGTTTTTTGTTTTTTTTTCTTTCTAGTCCGAATTTTAGGAACACTAAAATGAGTGATTTAGCATTCTTACTTACCTAGTTGCCCATCCATTTATGGAAGTCAGTGCTGAAAAGAGATGAGGTGACTGTAGGTGCTATCTGTATTTAAAATGACCAAATTTAGAACTATGAGAAAACCGGCAATTATACACAGTGAACTACATGTGGCAACTAAACACAGTGAACTACATGGAATTCAGGTCTAAATAACAAATGATAATTAAAAAATTAAACTCTTGCTATATTGTTTGAGAAATAAAACTGCTGCCGACAGTGTATTAAAATAAAATTGAACTCGAATTCACCTGAATTCAGGAATTAAAAATGAATTTGGGTACTCAGGGCTTGTCTAACAAGAACATATAAACATTATATTTGACACTAATGCATTTATTAAATAATTAGTGTTCAACATACTCCACTCCATGCTTCACCCTCTCTAACTATACATAAACATAAGAACTAGATGAATTGTGTTATTGTTAGAATTGCATATTGTTATTTCAAGTAAAAAACACTCTATAATAGCTATTATTTTCTCCTTAGATTATTCATTAATTGCTTTGGTGTTAATCAAAATATCATTAATCCTCATAAATTGAATTGTTATACATGCACATGAAATGTGGGTTTACAAAGGAATTATCCGTACATGCAATACTGTTTTTGTTGCTCACTATATTTATGTGTTATTTTCAAGTGAGAAATGAAACACTTTGGAATAGACAGACTTCAAATCAGAATATACAGGTTGTTTATGTTAATTCATAGCACTGTTATTTTCAGACAAATTCCTAACCTATACAAGAGTTTGCCTTCCCCATCTTTGTGTCACACCAAGTCCTAAAATCATTTTAACTCAATGTGACACTTCGTTTTATTTGTAGTTAGGGCAAATCCTCTTAAATTTGATGACAACAAGGCATAGCATCTTACTTGAAAAGAGTTTTAATATACCTTTGTTTCTATTTTTATGTAAGGCATTTTTAACTCTTTAATGAAAGCATGACACAGAGAAATGGGCACAACTCTTAAGTCCATTGTTTTTGTTTGCTAACTGCCTTCGAGTCAGATCTGACTCACAGTGACCCTGTATAGGCTTTACACCTTGGCAGTAGCAGAAAGCCTCACCTGTCTCCCTCAGAGCCACTGTGGGTTCAAACTGTGTACTTTGTGGTTTGAGTAGTACAGTACTTATCATATGGAATGGCAGCTCCCCTATAAATCTACAGGTCAGTGAATTATCACATACTTAAACACAGTAAGGTAACTGTCACAAGGCAAAAGGGGAAAAAGTACCAGCCCTGTACAACACAAGTCAAACCCCTTCTTAATTATTATCCTTCTTTACTACCTCTTAAAATTCCCTATCTTTACCAAAATTGATTAGCTTTGTCTTTGAATTTCATGAAAATGGAAACATAAAGTATATATCCTTATCAGTCTGAATATCATAATTCTTTCTTTTTGTTATAGAGTAATACTGCATTGTATATGGGTTCCATGAACATAAATAAGTTCATTAGCCCTGGTGACACAACTGGTAAACAAAAGGTTGGCAGTGTGAACCTACCCAATAGTTCTTTGGGAGGAAAACCTGATGGTCTGCTGCCATAACACTGCAGTCTAGAAAATTCTATGGGACAGTTCTACTCTGTCTATGTGATTGCTAAAGTCAGAGCAACTTGACATATATCAAAAACTCTTAATATATATTTCATTTTTATGTTTTGCTTAGTTTGTTTTTTCCAAAGAGGGACTATTAAAACCACTTACGCCAACTTCTGTGAAGTCCTGGTATGGCACTGTAAGATACGCACTGGATTGCTAACCAAAACGTCGGTGGCTCAAACCCACCAACTGCTCTTTGGAAACCCTATATAGGGTTGCTATGAGTCAGAACCAACTTGATGGCACTTAACAACAAAACCAACATGGCCACACTGTGCATGACTTTAAGTCACAGGTACACTAGTTTCTATAGAGTACATATACTTGGTATGGTGTTGTGAGCTAAAGCACTGAATCACAAGGCCAGGTTGAACCACAAGGTCGGTGGTTTAAACCCACCAGTCGCACCTCAGAAACCCAATATAGGATCGCTATGAGTCAGAACTGAGTCGACAATACTTAACAACATGTTCAAATTTAATAGATAATAATAATAGTTTTCAAAGTGGTTGTTTCAGTAAGTACTTGAACAGTGATGAATGAGCATTCCTACTTACTGGTCCAGCACTTTACCAACAGCTAGTTATTTCCAATCTTTTAAACTGTAACCAATTTGATGTTTCTATATGGCACTATAGGACAAGCACTAGATTGCGATATCAGTTTGAAACTCAAGATCAGCTGCTCAAACCCACCATCTGTCCAGTGACCTATACAGGGTCACTATGAGTCAGAAGTCAACTTGACGGCACTCAACAATAACAAATATATTGATATCTCATTGTGGTTTCAATTTCTATTTTAGTTGAAAAGTAATGAATTTTAGCAGGTTTTATAATATTTGATATTTTTTATATTCTCTTTCATGAACTATCATTCAAGTTCTTGGCCAATTTTCTATTAGGTTATTGGCCCTCATTTTACTACTCTGTGAGAGTTCTTTGTATGTTCTGGATATAAGCATACTGCCAGGTGCCTACTGAGAAAGTATGGTTTTTGAAATAAATGTAATTATGTAAAAAATTATGTAATAAATAATATAAAAATGATGTTAGGTTAATTAGATTTCAACAAGGAAAAACAACATATTTCAAAAATCAACAGACACACAAAAAAGAATTTGAAGTAGATTATAGATAAAAATTTGAATATAAAAAGTAAAATATAACTTTTAAAAATAACCCAGATAAAGTTATTCATGAGCATAGCGAAGTGTGTTGTTGTTAAGTGCTGCCTAGTCAGTTTCAACTCATAGCAAACCTGTATAGGGTTTTGAGGAGCGGCTGGTGGTTTTGAACTGCCGACCTGCAACTCTAACTGACCTGCTGTCCAGAGCATTATCCTGCAGCACTACATCAGAATTTCCTTATTAGAACACACACACAAGTTAAAATTTGAATCCTAAAATGAAGAGTTTCTACTCATTGTCTTAAGATTTTACTGATCCATGACTTACGAGGGCACAAAAACAAATAAAACAATTGCCCAGCTCAAGGTTTTCAATACCATTCTCTAAGAAAAGGGAAATGGGTTCCATGAGAAATGGCCGAGAGTAGGGACAGAAAAAGAAGCCTCAGTGGTGCAATGGATTAAGCATCATCCTGCTAGTCATCATCTCAACAGTGTGAACCTACCAGCTGCTTCATGAGAGAAAGATGGAGACGTCTGCTTCTTTAAAGATTACAGCCTTGGAAACTCTATGGAAGTTCTACTCAGTAATATAAGGTTGTAGTGAATCAGAATATACTCAACAGAATATATACTTGGGATGAATAGAAAAGGAAATATACAATGAGTCTATGACATCTTTGTCTTGCTGGAGATAACAATATAGTACGAAAGACAAAATAGATAAAAACAACAACACCAACACACACACAGAGTACTGCAAAGGGTGACAAGGGCCAACTGAGAGTTCCTATTAGTCAAAGCTGAAATAACTTAACAACAAAAGCAATAACACTGCTTTATGTTATCATCCAAAGTTTAAAACGAATACGCACGAGCATATACTGATATATCTGTGTGGGTGTATATGCAAGAGGACTTGAAAATACCTCATATACATACATACATGTGAGAAAAATGAGAAGCCTAGGATGTAGATGAATGAACCCTGGTAATGTCCTTGTTGCTGTTGTTAGATGCCATCGAGTCATAATGGGGTACAAATTGGTTACAACAAGGTCAGCAGTTCAAACCTACCAGCTGCTCCACAGGAGAAAAAAAATAAGGCTTTCTGCTCTTGTATAGTTATATTGTTGTTGTTAAGTGCTGTCGAGTCCGTTTCGACCCACAGCAACCCTATATAGGGTTTCGGAGGAGCAGTTGGTGAGCTTGAACCGCTGACATTGCAGTTCAAATGGCTTTGCAGTCTGACGCATTAAGCCACAGCGCTGGACGAGGTACACAGCCTCTGAAATCCTATATAAGGTCGCTATGAGGCAGAACCAAGACCATGGACTAGCACCAGCACATTCTACATTGATGCAGATGAAATACAAATACATTATTTAGATTCAAGCTGGATTAAGAAGAGAGCTATCAATGCTGCTATGATCTTGGCTAAAAGCATAAAATACCTGAAAGATGTTTCCCTATGTTTCACTAACTATGCAAAGCATTCAACTGTGGGGATAAACATTTTAGGAATATTATTACAAACAACAGGAATTCCAAAACTACTTAATTATGCTCATGCATAATTATACATAGACCAAGAGGAAGTTCTTCAAACAGAATAAAGCGACACTGCATGCTTAAACACCAGGAAAGGTGTGCATCAGGGTTGTATCTTTTCACCATAATAATTCAGCCTTTATGCTGAGAAAATAATCTGAGGAGCTGGATTACATGAAGAAGAACACAGCATCAGGAGAGAAGGAAGACTTATTAACAATTTACAATATGCTTATAAGACCATCTTGCTTTCTGAAAGGAGGAATTTGAAGCATTTACTGATGAAGAGCAAAGACTACAGTCTTCAATACGGATTATACCTGAAAAAGATACTCATCACAACTGAACCAAGAAGCAACATCATGAAAACAGAAAGAAGACTGAAGCTGTCAAGTATTTCATTTTGCTTGGGCCCACAATCAATGTCCCTAGAAGCAGCAAACAATTAGTCCAAGGATATATTTCAATGGAAAAATATGACACAAAATATATTTTTAAAAGGAAACTTAAAGGCTAAAAAGCAAATATGACATATTGAAGACTAGGTTTTTTTCTGATCCAAGCCATGCTATTTTTAATTGCCTCATAGCTATGTGATAGTTGGACAAGGAATAAGGAAGACAGAAGAATGGATATCTTTGAATTATGGTGTTTGTGAAAATTTCTGAATATACCATATGCTGTCAGAAGAACAAACAAATCTACGTTGGAAAAACTACATCCAGAATGCGTCTAAGGAGATAGAAAAGTGAGAATGTGTCTCACATGTCATCAGGAGAGAAGTCCCATGCAAAGGATGATATCATAGTTGGTAAAGTAGAGGCTCAGGGAAAAGAGGAAGACCCTCAACAAGATGAGCTGACTCAGCAACTGCAACAAGAGGCAGTTATTCAAACACAGCAAAGGGAGACTGAGTGAGTTAATATCAGCAAAGGTAGTATCCTTTCACCATACTTATTCAATCTGTGTGCTGAAAAACACACCGAGAAGCTGAATTGTATGAAGAAGAACATGGTATTAGGATTGGAGGAAGACTCATTAACAACCTGTTACATGCAGAGGATACAACCTTGCTTGCTGGAAGCAAAGACGACTTGACATCTCTCTGATGTTTTTGTTGTTGTTATGTGTCATGGAGTCGGTTCCGACTTATAGTGACCCTGTACAGGGTTTCTGAGGCTATAAATCTTTACAGGAGCAGAAAGCCTCATCTTTCTCTAGCGGAACAGCTGGTAGTTTCAAACTGCTGACCCTGAGGTTAGCAGCCTGATTCGTAATATAGTTACCTTTTATTTAAAGTTGTATAAACAAAAAGTATTTGCAATGAATAAATCATTGATCTTACAAAATTATATCATGTGAGCTCCAGCATCAATTCTATAACCAAGGCTATATTTCCCAACTACTTACCTTTCCTGTTTGTTTCCAACTTTTGAATTTCAATCACCTGTAATTATCAATTTATCTTGATTGCATGTTTACCCAATTTCTAAGTGAAGAAATTGATAGAATTCTTCAGTTTCATCATCACTGGTTTTATTGGTGGATGAATATATTTGAATAATAGTGGTATTAACTAGTCTTTCTTGTGGACACATGGATATTATCCAATCACAAACAGCACTGTATTTCAGGATAGACCCTGGAATGCTTTTTTGCACCACAATGAATGTGATTTCATTCCTTTTCAATTCGTCATATCTAACATAGTAAAACATATGACCATCTGATTCATAATGGTCAATACCAATCCATTTCAATGCACTAATGCCTAGGATATCGGCCTTTTTGCATTCCATTTCATTTTTGACAAGTTTCAATTTTTCTAGATTCACACTTTTTACATTCTGTGTTCTGATTTTTAATGGGGGTTTCGACTGTTTTTTTCTAATTTCGAGTTGTGTCCCATCAGCATATGAAAATCCCAAAAGCTTTACTCCATTCACATCATTTACGTAATATGTACTTTGAGAAGACAGCTCTTCCCCAGTTTACTGAATGCCTTCCAACTTGCGGAGCTGAACCGCGGGCAATATATCTGACAATGTTCCACTGCTACTCAAAAGGTTTTCAGTGGCTTCCCATTTAGAAAAAGTAGCCTGCTCTGCTAAACCTGTCCACCATGGGTGACCCTGCTCATATTCAAAATACCAGTAACATAGCTTCCAGCATCACAGCACCATGGAATCCATCACAGTAGGACAAACTGACATATGAGTCTATTTCACCTCATAGTGACTCTGTACAGGGTTTTTGAGGCTGCAAATCTTTGCAGCAGTAGAAAGCCCCATCTTTCTGGGAGTGGCTGGTGGGCTCGAACCTCCAAACATGTGATTCAGATTCAATGCTTATCGTACAAAAGCAGCATCCTCATTACATATATATATATTATAATTTCTTCATATCATTTAAGTTTAAAATATGTTCAATTCAAGTTGTTTATAATTGTCATTTTAGGGAAATTCCAGTGTTGCATTTTTGATGCTATCTTCTATTTTATTTTCCATATTGTGCATTTGTGTCTTCTTTCCTTCTTTTCATACTGCCACTGACTCCAGTTTTAGCCAGATTTTAGAAAGTTAAACTTTGGTTTGTATTGACTATAAAGTTTTCAGTCTTACTGATAACTGCTATTATGTTTATTCGGACTCCTGGTGTGGTGCTATAGGATTAGCACTAGACTATTACCCAAACCCACCAGCTATTCACTGGAAATCCTATACAGGGTCTCTATGACTCAGAACCAACTTGATGACACTTTCTTCTATTTACTTTGCATTTAATGGTTTTTTTAATTTCCTGGTCACTATGAGCTGGAATCAATTCATAGTGGTAGTGGGTTGAGGTGAAAATTTCTATCCTTCTTTGTAAACATAAACAATGCAGTAAACATATCTCTAAGAATTGCAATTTCTGTATCTCATGTACAGGATTGCTATGCACCGGGATCAAGCTGACAGCACTTAACAAAGTAACACCAATATGAATTAGTAGGGGTGTTTCATTCTCGATAAATTCAAAATATTTTCTAATTTGCCCTGTGATTATTCTTTTAATCCATATGTTTCTTATTTATATAGTTTGATTACATTGGGGTCAGAGAACATACTTGAAAGCCTTTTAAATTTCTTGGGATTTATTTTTATGGCTCAGAATAGAGTCTATTTTGGTGAATGTTCCAGTGCATTAGAGAACAATACATAATAGAAGTGTATTCTATTAGGGTAGCCTGAAGTGTTCTACAAATGTAAATTATTGGCTTATAGTGTCAAAGAATGCTATATTTCCAGTTTTCAGTCTACTTGCTCTTTAATTTACTGACAGAGGAGTGATGAACTCCCACACTATACTTGTGCATTTGTTTGTTTCTCCTTTCAAGTTATATGTCTTTGTTTGGTGCATTTTCAAGAACTGTTAGTAGACTTATCGACATTTAGGAATGTTGTGTTATCTTTATTAATTGACTCGTTCATCAAAACAAAGTATACTTTTTTTGAAAAAAAGTTCTTCTTACATGTTTCATGATTTTATTTTTATCTTTGTATTTAAAAATCAATGTCTATGGATAACGTAAAACATTGATAGCCTCATAATAAAAGACATGCATCCTAATTAAAAGAAAAACAGAAAGGAAAATACAAGCACAAAAGGAATAAATTGCATTAGGCAATAAATTGCATTAGACATATTGCATTAGGCAAATCTGCTGCACAAGACCTTTTTAAAGTGTTAAAGAACAGAGATGTCAGCTTGAGAACTAAGGTGTGTCTGACCTAAGGTATTTTCAATGACCTCATATGCATGTGAGAGCTGGACAACGAATAAGGAAGATAGTAGCAGAATTGATGCTTTTGAGTTACGGTGTTGGAGGAGAATATTGAAAGTGCCATAGGCTGCCCAAAGAACCAACAGATCTGTGTTGGAAGAAGTGCAGCCAGAGGGATCCTTGGAGGCCAGGATGGTCAAATGTGGACTCTCATACTTTGAACACATTGTCAGGAGGGCCCAGTCACTGGAGAAGGTTATCATGTTTGGAAAGGTGGAGAGTCAGAGAAAAAGAGAAACACTCCCAGTGAGATGGATTGGCAAAGTGACAGCATCAATGGGCTCAAGGGTGGCAACAACTGTGAGGTTGGCCCAGGATTGGGCAGTTTCATTCTCTTGTGCATAGGGTCACTATGAGTCGGTACCAACTCCATGGCACCTAACAGCAACAAGGAAGAAATAGAAAATTGTAAAAGTAATTTATGTTAGTCCAGGAAACGGAGAGAGTTCTAAGATTCAAGAATCAAGCTGAAGAAATAATCTATAGAATTTTATGAAAGTATATAACAGATCACAGATTTAGGGAAGATAAGACTGATGGTTGAACTTAAAGTCTGGCTCTGAAAGACTGGTGGCTAATTTATTGTATAGACTCTAAGATTACATGCCATTTTTCCATATTATTGTAGTTGACTTATTACAGTGAGATTACTATGTAACTTCAATGCTAGTTGTAATTAAGCTGTTGTTGATATGATGCTAAAAAAAACCTAGTGCACGCTCTTATACAATGAAGACTTAGACTACACTGATACATTTCCTAGACTTTTGTTACTTTCTGTTCCTGTTAGTTTGCTTTTCTTTTTCTCAGACTCCAGCTGTCTCTAAGTCCATCTGCTATTATTACATTCACCATGCAGGGTTCAGCATGAAACTTGCTGGAAACACATTCATAGAAATCTGCAGGTGCAAAGTTGACACACTGAGCACCTGCAAACACTGAAAATTTACCAAGAGGCATTTTCAGATGTTAGAGCACAGGAAAAAAGAAACAATTAGTGAGTACCATAAATCTTTAAAACTGTTATTCTTAATATTTTTTTAAACAAATGTTTTCCAGTATATTCCCAAAATGACCAAATCTAAGCCAAGTGTGAAAGAAAAATAATAACTTGTTTTGGGTACTACAAATACTTTACATCACTGGAAGTTTTCTATGCTGCTTGCAAAAGAAAGCCATTTTGCACAAGCATCAGATAATTAAAATTGGCAATATACTTTTTTTTCAAAGCTCTTTGAATGTAAATATTACCAATTACAATATGGTGAATACATATCTGAAATGTTTTTCCCAAATAAAGTTCATCTCTCTTTTAACTACTTCATCATTCAGCGTCAACCAACATTTATCCCACAGGGCAGTTAAAATATGAACTTGCAAAGCAGAAAAAAAAGAGAAAATTCTTATCCCATTAATTTTTAATTAATCATAATTCATTTTAGTGCATGTACTCATTCTTTCACTCCTCGGAAACCCTATACAGGGTTGCTATAGGTCAGAACCAACTCAAAGGCACTTAACAACAACAACAGTTCATTCACACATACTGTCGTGCCTGACATTTAGAAGTGACAAGACTCTCATCATTAAAACACCTGATTGAAATTTTTCTTTCATGAATTTTTCTTTCATTAATTTTTTTGGTAACAACCATATTGTTGTTGTTGTTAAGTGCCATCAAGTTGGGTCCGACCCATAGCGACCCTGTACAGGGTTTCCGAGGGTGTAAATCTTTACGGGAGTAGAAAGCCTCATCTTTCTCCCGCGGAGTGGCTGGTAGTTTCGAACCGCTGACCTTAAGGTTCGCAGCCCGATTCGTAACCACTACGCTACCAGAGCTCCTTAACAACCATATTACTTAACCAAAAAAGAATATGGAAAAACAGGTATTCTGATAATCCAGGAAATATTTTGGAATTGGCTCTTAGCCAACATTTGCTTTCAAGTGTCATCAATTTCATTTTGACTCACAGAAACCCTGTATAAGATTTCCAAAGAGTGGCTGGTGGGTTTGCTGATCTCATGGTTAGCAGTTCAGTGCTTATTCTACAGTGCCATACCATGACTCCAGTCCTCATACATGAACTAAAATCAAAGCAAAGAGAATAACAAAAGTCACCCAAGATTTATTTTGTTGGAATTATAACTGTCCTTATAATTGAAAAGAATATAAGATCAATTCTTTTTACTTGAATATTTTTAATGAACACCAAGATTTAAAATAACCAGTTACAAAAACATAATTTGAGAGAACTTTGGAGTTCAGTTCAGTTGGGAAGAGAAAGTGAAAACAAACTGTATCATACTTTTTTTCACAAAGTATTATATTAAACTCAACAAAAAGTTCCAGAAGTTAGAATCATTAATCATATTTTATACAATGGAGTCTCAGAATACATACACTTAGTGTATATTATATTTTCTAAATGACTTACATGCATTATTCATTCATTACTATTAATTATCCCAGGAGGGAGATAATAAAAATCTGTCTTTTATAATTGAGGACATTGTTACATGAAGGGAATATGCAACTTGCCCAAAGTCACACACCTATTAAATCAATGAGCTGTGCTTTGAAACCAGAGAGTCTTGCTTGTGTTTCTCTTTATAGCCACAAAACAATGACACTTAGTATACTCAAACAATAATAAATAAAAACAGAATATGTCAAAGACACACAGATGTAAGAAAGGACTAAAAATAGTCAAAAGTGTATCACCTAGTTGCTTCATTCAAATTCATTCTGGAGAACCTCAACATTGCTAATATAGAATGGCAAAAAGCTGCAATATTCTAATCCTGGAATATTTATGACACTCCAACACTTCAGTATAATCTTTAAATTTCTTTGATGTAATCCCAGCAATCTTTTCTCCATTGATAAAAATGTTGTTTATTGGTCCAGTGGTGAGGATTTTTGTTTTCTTTACATTTAGATGTAATCCATACCAAAGGCTGTGCTCTTTCATCTTCATCAGTAAATGTTTTAAGTCCTCTTCACTTTCAGCAAGCAAGGTTGTATCATCTGCATATCGCAGGTTGTTAATGAGTCTTGCTCCAATTCTGATGCCATGTTTTTTTTCTTCATATAACCCAGCTTCTCAGATTATTTGCTCAGCATAGAGGTTGAATAAGTATGCACACCTTTCTTCAAGTTGTCAAGGACTTCATTCTTCTTGGATCAACTATCAACACTGACGGAAGCAGCAGTCAAGAAATCAAATGATGTATTGCATTAGGTAAATCTGCTACGTAAGACTTTTGAAAGTGTTGAAGAGCAAAGATGTCAGCTTGAGGACTAAGGTGCACTTGACCCAAGCCATGGTATTTTCAACAACCTCATATTCATGTGAGAGCTGGACAACGAATAAGGAAGATGGTAGAAGAATTGATGCTTTTGAGTTATGGTGTTGGAGGAGAATATTGAAAGTGCCATGGGCTGCCAAAAGAACCAATAGATCAGTTTTGGAAGAAGTGCAGTCAGAGTGCTCCTTGGAGGCCAAGATGGCTAACCTTCATCTGTCATACTTCGGACATATTGTCAGGAGGGATTAGTTGCTGGAGAAGGATATCATGTGGTTAGAGAAAAAGTGCGATGGATTGGCCAGGTGGCAGCATCAATGGACTCAAGCGTGGCAACAGTAGTGAGGTTGGCCCAGGATCGGGCAGTGTTTCGGTCTGCTGTGCATAAGGTCACTATGAGTTGGTGCCGACTCAATGGCACCTAACAACAACATCAAATCCCAGCAAAAATGTCCCAAACATAACTTAACAATAGAGTTCTTCAGTGGATGTCAAGAGCAGCAATTAATCAACTGCACAAAGATTATGCTTGTCTTTTCACTTCTATTTCTGAATTGTAGGGACATATTACACTAAAAATGGAAGTACTTAAAAAAAAAAAATCATTTGTAAGTTAAAATTGTTGTGGTATGTGTGCAGTCAAGGTGGTTCCAAGTTATAGCAACCCTGTATATGGTTTCCAAGGATGGCTGGTGGGTTTGAACTGCCAACCTTACTTTTAGAAGTCCAGTGCTTAGAAGTCCAGTGATATATATATATGAAGTCTTGGTGTGGTGCTGTAGGATAAGCACTGAACCACTAACTGAAAGGTCAGTGATTTTAACCCAACTTTGAAATTCTATTCAGGGTCCTTATGAGTCATACAGCTTTATACAAAATGATTGCATACAAAAATAAACACTAATATTGAATCCAAAGTAAATAAAAATTGAAAATAAATTGTTGTTGTTGTTGTTAGGTGCTGTCAAGTCAATCCAACTCTTAGCAACCACATGTATAACTGAACGAAACACTGCCTGATACTGTGCATTCCTCACAATTGTTGTTATGCTTCAGCCCATTGCTTCTACCATTGTGCCAATCAATCTCATTGAAAGTATAGTTAACTAGACAATTTAACTACTCATTTGTCTTGTTTCAATTAAAATAATTTTACTTAAGTGTTTTAGTTAATTATCACGTGTCTTTCTATGCAACACATAAATGCCCTCAATATCTGAAAAAAAGCAACAAACAAAAAAAGTCCAGTTGTAATCTTACACATTGCTCAAACTAATCACTATTTTAAACTGTGTAAATTGCAAATGTTTTATTTATTATTGTTCTCTATTTGTTGTTGTTTAATGAGACAAAGTTTTCCTTGAACAGAACTTGTTTATTTGTGTGCTCACTAAACAGTTGGCTTATACACATTAAACTTTAAAACAAAACAAAAAAAAACAAAACAAAACAAATCTACAACCCCTTGATATATAGCATCCAAATAGACATTTAATTCAACCATTAAACAGTTTCATGTGGATGGCAGTTTAAGTAATTACAGTTATTTTATTTAGTAGTTCATAGAACTTACTCTCTTAAAAATCGTAAGTTAACATTATAAGCTTTCAAGATACTTTGACATTGTGAAAAGACCAACAGTAATAGTATATTTTTCTTTGATTGTTGTTGTTAGATGTTGTCATTTCAGTTCTGACTCATAGTGACCCTGTGCACAACAGAAGGAAACATTTTTCCAAGGACTGGTCCTTCTTGACTTGTCCAAAGTACGAGATGAAGTCTCATCATCTTTGATTCTAAGGATCATACTGGTTGCACGTTTTCCGACACCAATTTGATTGTTCTTCTGGCAGACCCTGGTACTTTTCAATATTCTTTACCATCACCATAATTCAAATGTATCAATTCTTCTCCAGTCTTCCTTATTCGTTATCTAACATTTACTTGAATATAAGGTGATTAAAAATATCATGGCTTGAGTGAGGCTGACCTCAGTCCTCAAAGTGACATATTTGCTCTTAAGATTTTATGTCCCAAGTGCTGCATCTAATTCAAGTATCAGTTTTATAGACCCTCCTATTTTATTTCTTCAGCCACCATTTTTATTTCAATGAATACTACCTGCTTTTAAGACAACATTATAATGGATACTTTGTTTTTGATACCCCCACCCAAACACATCACTTGTCTTGTCAATTTTTCATACTGTGGTGGCTTGCATGTTGCTGTGATTCTGGAACACATACAATGGGCATTTTAAATACAGCCAGGTGACCCATGGTGGACAGGTCTCAGGTGCGGTTGCAGATTATAGATAGACTTGGGAAAGGAGAGGCAAAATATCTCCTAATATTTAGTCACTACAAACCTTATGAACAGCAGTGAAACACTGTCAGATAGCACCACAATACTGAATATTGAACCATGAAGATGAGCACCAGAATACTGTCAGATACAGTGCTGAAGATATGCCCCTTAGGTAGGAAGGCACTCAAAATACCACTGGGGAAGAGCTGCATCTTTAAAGTAGAGTTGACCCTGATGATACAAATGGAGTGAAGTCTTCGGGAACCTTTGTTTGCTAATGGGGCACAAATCAAATGGAGGGAAACAGCTGTGAACATCCATTAATTTGAACATGAAATATATGAAGTATGAATTTAGAAAAGTAGGAAATGGCAAAAATTAAATGGAATGCATAAAGACAGGTATACTGGGCATTAACAAGCTGAAATGACTGGTATTGGCCATTTTTAATCTGACCATCATATGGTTTAATATGCTGGGAATGAAAAATTGAAGAGGAATGGCTCATCAAAAAGAAAATTTCAAGATCTTTTTTGAAGTACAACACTGTCTGTGATTAAGATACTATCCACATGCCTACAAGGAAGACCAGTTAATACACCTAATATTCTAATTTAGGCACTACCCACTAAGACAGTGATGATGAAGTTGAAGAATTCTACTAAGTTCTGCAGTCTGACATTGATCACACATGCAATCAAGATGTAGTGATACTTACTGGCAATTGAAATATAAAGGCTAGAAACAAAGAGAAAGGATCAGTAGTTGGAAAATATGGCCTTGGAGACAGAAATGATGCTAGAGATCACCTGGTAGAATTATGAAAGACCAATGACTTCTTTGCAAATACCTTTTTAAACAACATAAAAGATGACTATAAACATGGACCTCAGAAGATGGAATATACAGGAACATAATATTTTCAAAATGCAATTAACTGTAGCTCAATAAAACGTGGTATTCCAGATCTTATGTCTCTTTTATGAAAAGTAGTTGATCTTCCATGTATATAATGGTACAATATGTACATAGCCTGTAATACATATGTCTTGATAGCCAAATACCTCATATTTCTAGAAAAGGTATATACTGCACTGTACCTTCTGTCTAAGTAATGCCATACAATACCAGCATAAAATTTTGTGTATCACAACTCTTTGAGTGTTGAAGCATTATTTTTCTGCTTAATTTTCTTTAAAAAAAAAAAAATATCACTATGAAGTACATCATGGCTCCCAAATGGATAAAAATCAGTGCACTGATCGCAGTAGCAAGAGGCAAAGGAGAAGTATCAATTTGAAAGTGAAACTCAAGGTTTTTAAAAACAGCACAAAGGTGGAAAACTCCATGAATACTATTGCTGGCAATTTAGACAGGCCGCACTTGATTATTCACAGGGATTCTCAAAAACAAAGAACAAAAGATTACCCCAGCTGTTAAAGGACAGGCTCCACTGAAAACTGCAAGGCAAAAGAAAATGCAACAGGGACCGGTATTATATATGGAGAAAATGGTAATGACTTGGGTTGAGGACGACACATAAAACAAATCCCTCTCAGAACATAGACTATCATTGCTAAGGGAGAGAGTTTGCTTGAGTTGCTTAAAGAAAAAACAGGACTAGATGGTGTTTACATAATGTCCAAATCACATATGTCTATTTCACAGAATATATAATAAGCATTAATTGATAAACACTAGATGAACTTCCACCATTCAAAGTCTTATTGGCTTCAGAAGAACTGAACACAACGAAGAAAGCTCAGCATTCATGATATATAATATAGTGTCTCTTCATAGTGATCGAGGAATCTTTCACAAACATACAACCAGATTTTGGTCCCTTCTAAAACTGAACTTTGATACAATTAAAATACATGCCGCTGTGAGGTGCTCTGTCAGAGAGACTACAGTGAAGGTGGTATGTGGTGAAGATAAGGATGTGATTTGCAGATATAGGAAACAACATGCCACATTACCATCAAGACAAATCCCTGCTTCCTGGGACCAATAGTAGCTTTGCCTCGTTAGTCTATAAAAAAAGCTTGGTCAGGGCAGTATACAATTCAATCTCAACATCTACACAACAGTAATGAAAGACCACCAGTTTAACAATGCAATAGCTGTCAATGGCTTTATAGACAATTCGGAACACAGGTATAATGTGTTGTGTTTATAGTTCTCACATCAGCTCACAGCCAGAACTCCTCCTTTGCCTTTTAATCTTTTAGGGTCTAGAATAAAACCACTTTATCCATTAACTCATCATCTCAATTACTATAATTCTATGACAGAACCTCTCTTAGGGCATCTTTTATTCCCCTTATCATTTTGCTGTAGGATAAGCACTAGACTGGTAACCACACGCTGCTGGTTCAAACCCACTAGTTGCTCTCAGAAACACTATACAGGGTGATTATGAGTCAGAACTGGATTTGACAGTATACAACAACAACATTTCTTTGTACAGTTATCTCTATGAATCTTTTTTCTTGTTATAAAAATTGAAACTTCTTTAGGGCATGGGTATTAGAATATTTATCTTTACTTCCGTAGTCTCAATACTTTTCATAGTTCATAGCATGCAGTGGATTATTAAAATATTTGTTGGATAAATGGTTGAATTAAATATGAATGATCTTCCTTTAAAAAGGAAAATCAATGTATGATTTACATCTTGAAGAGTTTAATTCTCTAACTATCCTAAACATACACACAACCCAACAAAATCCTAGTTTTGTTGCTCAATGTAAACTAATTACTTAGATTTAAAATGATTCACTGAAGTACTTCATCCCCTATTTGTATATTCGAGTACACTGTTAGTTCTACAGAAGATGGAGACACTCCTTTCAATTTTTGAAATGTACTTCATTAGCTCATCTACTGAATATGTGTTATAACTGGGTAAAATACATAGTTTTGTTTTCTTTTAAGCAGAGTTCTAACATTTGCATTATAGATGGGTGTGACAATAAAGGTTTTATGTCAACTTGACTGAACCAGGATTCCTAGTGGTTTGGTAGCTGAAATGTAATTATCCTGATGGTAATGAAGTCTAAAGCAAACACAGTAATGCCAGGAGGATTGGCTATGAGCAGGCAATCAAATGAAAGCATGTTTCCCAGGGAGCATGGCCTGCTCCCAATATAATGGATGTGCAGGAAAAATGTGTGTTCTCTTTTCTACTGGATATCTGGGACTCCACAGTCATAAGCTATTTCATTGATTAAAAAAAAACTTTTATTTAGATACACATACACGTGTGTGTGTGTTTGTGTGTGTGTGTATACATTTCCCTGATTTTTCTTCTCTAGAAAACCCAGCCTAAGACAAGACGTTTTGGATAACTTTTTGCCACGTCTAAAATTTAGTATAATTATGGATATCCTATTTGCCCTCATATTTTATTAGTATCCACTGCCATCAAATCCGTTCCCAACAGTGACCTTGTATCATTTTTGTGACACTGTAAATCTTTACAGGAGCAGACAGCCTCATTTTTCTCTCATGGAACAATTGATGGGTTTGAACTGCTGACCTTCAGTTAACAGTCCAATGCTTATCCCACAGCACTACCAGACTTCCTTACTTTATTGGTGGTGGTTGTTATTAGGTGCCGTAGAGTTGGTACTGACTCATAGTGACCCTATGCACAACAGAATGAAACACTGCACAATCTTGGGCCAACCTCACAACCATTGCTCTGTTTGAGCCTATTGATGTTGCCACTGAGTCCAATTGTTTAATACCTATTTTTTCCCTTTACCAAGGTATTTGTACAGAAATTTTTCTTTTAATTTTGATTTCATTTACACTTAATAATAACTTCTTTTCTTTTCCCCTTGGCAATATAGTTTTAGGGAGCAAGTGCCACTGTTCTGTAAGATAAACACTTGACTGTCAACCACAGGGCCAGCAGTTTGATCTCACTAGTTGCTTAAGTGGAGAAAGATGAGGCTTTCTGCTCACACAAAGATTTGCAATCTCAGAAACCCTATACCAGGTTACTCTGAGTACAAAATGACTGGACATCATGTAAGTACAACAATATGTGCTTTTAAGCATGCTTGGTAGAGTTTTCTTACCTTTTTGTCCTTGTGCTTCATATTTTATCTTAAAAGTGGAAGTACTTTATTCGAGTCTGTAAAGCCACCACTTGACATCCCATTCAACCTGGAAACAAACAAACACAAATATGAAGGACCTTGCGCCTAATCAGTGGAATGGTATTGCAACTACCCCTCTGCCCAAATCTCCATACCCCCACCCAAAATCTCCATACCCCCGCCCATTGTAAACTTGCCAGAACTGTACCCAGACCACACAACCTTTACATACCCCAGACTGGAAGAGAATAGACAGGCTCTTGGTCTCCTTTGGACACTTAAGAGTACCCCCTCCCAGGTTTACTCTCAATAAACCTGCCTGCTTTTAAAGCCAAGACTCTCTCCTTCATGTCTCTCTTTCTTTCTTTTCCTTACAAAAAAGATGTCACACTTTTATCACTGTAGGAAAAAGAAGTAAGATGACTTTGAAGAGCATCCCTTCATTTGGTTTTGTAGGAAGACTAAGACTCTAACCTAGATTCACATCAGGAGTAATGACTGTACCTTGTGTCAGAATTGTGAAGGTAAGACCATGAAAGTTTGTATATGAGTTTATTTGTGTGTGAAGACAGAGAATAGAAAAGGGATAGGCATCTGCTTAATCTATTTAATTTATTCAACAAATATTTGTGGTTTAACAATTGACAAACGCTTCAATATGCAGCAGATAAAGCCCATGAATAAGACACACAAAGCCTCACCTGACATGCAGTTCATAACCTTGAAGCATAAGAACTATAAGAGACAGAAAATTCACAAGGAGAAAGATAATGAAAGCAGATAAAGTATTATTATACAATAGGAATAATAGTGGGTAGGAAGCATGCAGCTGTTATTGTTAGGTGCCATCGAGTCAGTCCTGACTCATAGCAGCCCATACACAATAGAACAAAACACTGCCCTATTCTCCGCCAACCTCACAATAGTTGCTCCACTTGAGCCCACTGCTCCTGCCAAAGTGCCAATCCTTCTTGTTGAGGGTCTTCCTCTTTTTCTCTAACCTTCACCTTTACCAAGCATGATGTTGTCATTCTCAAGGGACTGGTCACTCTTGATAATTTGTTCGAAGTATGAGCGACGAAGTTTGCCCATCCTGGCTTTCAAAAACATTCTGACTGGACTTCTTCCAAAACACATTTGTTGGTTCTTTTGGAAGTCCACAGTACTTTTAATATTCTCCTCTAACACCATAATGCAAATGCATCAATTCTTTTAGAGTCTTCCATATTTACTGTCCAACTTCCACATGCATAAGAGGTTATTGAAAATATCATGGCTTAGATCAGGCACACCTTAGTGCTTAAACTGACATCTTTACTCAAGACTTTAAAGAAGTCTTATGCAGATTTCCCCAATGCTATATATCATTTGATTTTTTGACTGCTGCTTCCATGAGTTTTGACGGTTCAGCTGATCAAAATTAAGTCTTTGACAACTTCAATCTTTTCTCCACTTATCTTGCTTTTATTTATTTGTCCAGTTGTGAAAATGTTCATTTTCTTTACACTGAGGTGCAAATCATAAGCAAAGCTGTGGTCTTTGACCTTCATCAGTATTTTAAGCCCTCTTCCCTTTCAGCAAGTAAAGTTCTATCATCTGCAGATTGCATATTTTTAATGGGTCTTCTTCCAATCTTGATGCCACATTCTTCTTCATATAAACCAGGAGACATGAGAGAACTGTTTTACTTTGGATTGAATGGTCTGAGAATAATGCTCTGAAAACAAGATATTTAAGTGGAATCTCAGTAACAGTAAAAGGCCAGCCACATGAACCTCTGATTAAAGGACATTCCAGACACATGGAAGAGTAGCTTTATAGACCATAAGGCATGAATGAATATAATATGTCTTAATAACTAAAAGGAGTCCTGGTGTGGTGCTATGAGTTAGTGTGCTGGACTGTAAAGTGGTTGAACCTCAAGGCTGGCGGTTCAAGCTTACCAGTTTCTCCTCGGAAACCCTATACAGGGTAGCTTTGGGTTGAAACTGACTTGATGATACTTAACAAAATTGACAGCAACAAGAATTAAAAGGATTCCTGGTATGGCACTATTTGATAAACACCGTGCTATAGGATCATCACTAGACTGTGAACCACAAGGTTGATAGTTCAAAACCACCAGCTACTCTCAGAAATCCTATACAGGTTTCTTATGAATCAAAGCTGCCTTGATGGCACTTAACAACCACAAAGCTAAGCATAAGGTTAGTGGCTCAAACCTACCAGATGCTCCTCGGAAACCGTATACAGAATCATTTTGAGTTGTAAACAAATCGATGGCATTCAACAACAATAACAGGAACAAAAAGAGGGCCTAGAAATTGTGTCTGACTATAGCCTGGTGAACAAGCATGGGATAAGAGACTCATAGACTTTTGAGTTCATGGTAAGAGCTTTAGATTTTCATTTACTTGTTTAGTATATTTGAAAGTGCAGATAGTCCCCTGTTACATATAACATATTTGAGTTATAACAGACCACACTTCTTTTTTGTGGTTTTTCATATCTTATCTTAGTAATGTGTACTACTACATATAGTCTTGTAGTCTATAATTTACTGTTTTTATTCTCAGATATTCATTTGTAGATGATCAATTTTATGATTTACTTTTTTTTAATGTTTTATTGTGAATTATATGGTAGTTTACATGAGAGAACTTTAGTTTTACATTCATTCCATTGTATATCATCTCATTGCCATGGTTCCAATCCCCTCCATGCATCATCAACCAACCAAAGGGTATATCCTAGAAGCCCCTACACTACCCCCACCCCCACCTCCCTGTTTTCGGTCCACAGTCCCTTTCCCTCTCTGGATCCAAAGTCCCCAGCCGCTTCATTACTCCACGTCATTGTCTCTGTCTCCATCTCAGGTATCTCTGTTTCTCTGGTGGGGTCCCGCTCTCAGCTCTTCTCCATTGATGGTCCGAGAGACCTCCGTTCCTAGCCTGTAGAATTTATCACTCCCTTCCTTGTTCCAAAACGTCTACCTTTGCATTTTCAACCCTCATAATCCATCCTGATAAGCATTATTCACTACAGTATTATGATTTACTTTTCAAAACACTATTGAATTACAGAGGAAAGAAATGCTAAATAAAAAAGAAAAAGGAGAGAAGTTGTCAAAATTTTATGCAGTGAAAGGAGTACCTAAAATTTCTGTTGAACTAAATAAGAGGCTTCAGTTGCTTGGAAACATAGACCTGAACTTTTGAAATAAAGTTGATTCAGGAGGCAGTAAGGCAGCTACCATGTAATATTTGAAGATAAAAAGAGAAGGACCTTACAGATAACTCTCACTAATTTCCTGACTAGAAATGTCATCCCATTCCCAGGCATAATCTAGATGATCCGGAGCCTTTCACAAGTAGTTATTGTCACAACTGACAAAATGCCATTATCATCAAATTCTTCATTGTGGGAGCAAATTTTTATGGATAAACGTCACCCGATTCCCAGGGATAATCTTGATGACCCAGAACCTTTCACAAGTGGAGTTATTACAACTAACAAAATGCCAACATCATCAAACTCTTCAGTGTGGGAGTACATTTTAAAGATTGTAGTTTCAGAAGTGTATATGCATTTTAATAGATCAGGTGAGATAATAAAGATCACATTTATAAAGGTACTGGTAATAAAAAGCAGTAATAATAAAGCATTAAAAAAAAAAAAAAGGTATTTAATTTGTATCAGAAAAGACCTGTGACAGAGTCACTGGAAGAGAATCTGAGAGTTTAGTAAAAGGCAACAACTGTCCCCAAAACAGGAACTAAAATCTCATCAAGAATAGTACTAAGGCTAGGTCTTGTAAATGTTCCAAAATAGACTTTGTACCTAAGGTTTCCAGAAATAAACAAAAAGAGATATATGAAGTCAAGAAATATATTATCGTTTGTTACATTTGTGACTAATTTGCATAAAAGTTCACGATTAATAGTAGCGACACTATTTAAATGGATAATCATTGTCAATAAAATATATGGAACAAATATTTCTATCACTGAATACTGTAATTTTCACACTTGCAAAATATTTTACTTTCAATAGTGATAAGTTTTATCTATTGGTCACAAATTATGTTAGAGTAAATATTTTCATTTTGACATGTCTCTGCTTATGGTTACATAAGAAGAAAAGTCCTACATATTCTATTTAACACAATCTTAAATCTTTTGAAATATTGCCAATGCACATTTATTGAAAAAAAAAAAAAAAAGACAGAGAGAGCTAGTGATGCAATGAAGATGGAGCCCCCAAAGAATAACTATCAACCCTTTATGACCCCAATTTCAGTAGCTTCAATAATATTACAACAAGAAGCAAAGAAAGCTCATTTTTACTAGCTTCCCTGGAGAAAACATCTCCAATCAAAATTGATTACTTTTTCATGCTATATATCATGCAGAATTGTTAACAGGAAATGTACTATTCACTCATTCCCTTGACCTAGTTCTTGGCAACTCCATTACAATGTACTTAATTTTCAAATAAATAACATATTAAAAATTAATTAGAGGAAAGAGTAATTTAGAATTTAGAGGCAAAATAAAAGTAAAATGATAGAATCTAAGTTAAAACACATTCTGCCCTATGTATGTTTAATTTCTAGATCTTAATTGAAAGAAAGAAACACAAAGATCTTCTGCCATTTAAAATTGCTATACAAAGGGCTTTCGAGTTCAAATTTTGGGGCTTTGGGCATAATTTCCTTAGTGAATTCAAAGAATTCTTGCCAACACTACTGCTTTAAGCATTTGCAGAATGTGCAGCCAAATATCCAATACAATGATTACATGAGGGGCTGCAAAAAGGTCATTACAAAATGGAAGTAAAAGATAATGAAAAATGTCCATGAATTTTGTGAAGCCCCTTCGTGTGTGTGTGCATAGGTATATACAAATATACATACATGATTATGAGCTATGGAGTCAGTTCTGACTCTTGGCAACCCTAGGGTTTCTGAGGTTGTAAATCTTTATGGGAGCAGAAAGCCTCACCTTTCTCCCGTGGAACAGCTGGTAGTTTTGAACTGCTGACCTTGAGGTTAGCAGCCCAACTTGCATAATTATGCTAGAGAGCACACACTCTCTCTTTCTCTAAATATATGTGTGTGTATATGTGTGTGTGTGCATATACATGTATGTACATAAATATATACATACATAATAACCTCGGTGGCACAGTGGGTAACTACTCAGCAGCTAACTGAAATGTAAGAGTTCTAACCTGCTAGATACAAGGCAGGAGAAAGATGTGCTGTCAGCTTCCTTAAAGATTTATGGCTTTAGAAAGAGGCGGGGCTTGATGGCAGATAGGGTAGAGTTACTGTGAAGTTTCTGTCCGCAATACCACAGAATACCAGGCAAAGTGGGTTCAGGGCAGAGCTCCAAAACCCTGAACCACATAGGTAGGAATATTTTAAAGTTTGAAGGGTTATAGCTAGCAGAACTTGTAGTGGAAGTAAGAAATCCTGTACTTTAGAATCTTCTGGGCTCAGTGGCCTGAAGATGACAACTTGGATGAGACCAAACAATGGGACCAGCCATGGGAACAAACAGACCTTTTGGGAATTAATGACCGTGGGAATCTCAGAGCAAAGGTGACAATACTATAAGTTTGGTTTTGCTTTGTTTTGATTTTTTAAATTTTTTGTATCTGATCATTGGCTGTCTGTGCACCTCCATTCAGGTGACTAGAGGGGGGTGCCTGAGCAAGTGGACACCCCCACCTCTGCCAGTGGAGAGTTCTTCCACCACACATGCGCACAGATCCTTTCAGCATTTATAGGCACTCCCCTTTCTTGCTAGCTGAGTGCCATAGTCACCCTGTGCAGGATCTCCAAGGCTGTGAAACTTTGTGGGAGCAGGGGGCCTAATCTTTCTCCTGCAGAACAGCTGGTGGTTTCGAGCTGCATGCCTTGGCCTTGGCAGTCGGATTCCTAACCACTATGCTACAAACAAACAGCTTAAAACGGCCACAGCCAGCTCTCAACTGTTTATAAATAGGGAAAAGGCCAGAATAGAGTGAGTAGACGAAGAGGGTTTAAAAACAAAACTGGCCAAAATTAAAATCCTGAGGTATAGCATAACAATGAGCAGTGGCATCCTGAAATTTATCAATGACCTGGAAGGTAAGAAGCTGAAAGAGGACATTAAAGTCATACTCATATTAGGCTATAGATTTTTTTTCTTCTTCTTTTTTCTTTCTTCTGTCTCTCTACTCTCCTTTTCCCACGATTATAGACTACAATATCCAATCGGGTTTTTGTTTGTTTGTTTGTTTTGTGGGGGGCCATTGTTCCTTGCTTTTCTTTTTTCCCTTGCTTTTTTACTGTTGCTACTTTTTTTTTTTTTTTTCTTTAGTTCTATTGTGCTCTGGTTCTGTTCCCCCTTCTACATCTAGGGGAATCTTTCTATCCCTATACTACCTAAGAAGAGACAGCAATTGCTGCCATATAGTTAAGATACAATCACACAATATAAAGCCCCAAAATCCAGCCAAGAATTAATACCAACTTCCATACACCAGGTAGGCAGACATCATCTGTGAAAGTTACTCTGAGTTAAGCAATAAGAAGAATTAAAAGGGAAGCCCACCTCCTGATCACATCTACCTGGAGGCAACCAGAAAGCATAAACAATACCAAAACATACTCTCAATATAATTAAGTATGAAGGCCACAGATAAACATTAAACATGTCCAAAGAGCAAAAACAGATGACCATATCAGCACACGTTGAGAAACAAGATAAAA
>NW_006408593.1:1851265-1851952 GCF_000296735.1 Chrysochloris asiatica | reverse complement strand
AACTCAGAGAATCCAGGAGGTCAATCTACGATCAAAACAATTACAATGTGAAAGAAGGTAAACATATAGGAACAGAGATCCAGATGGTGAGAAGGTCAGGTAGATTACAGGATAAAATAGATTTAACTAAATGGAGGGAACCTTACAGAAAATTAACACTTCACAACATACCAAGAAAATGAAAATCCAAGAAGAACATGGAAGCATCAAAACTATTAGGAAACTCAAAAGAAAGAACAAAAAAGCATGAACTCAGAACAGGAAGACACAGAGAACAAAGAAAGCAGAAACACCACAAAAAACAAACAAACATAATGGCAACAATTTATTCCATACCTATCAATAATTACACTGAATGTAAATGGATTAAATGCACCAGTTAAGAGTAGGAGGGTAGCAGAATGGATAAGAAAACAAGATCCTTCAATATGCTCTCTGCAAAAGCCACATCTTACACACAGAGACAAAAAACAGATTAATAGTCAAAGAATGGAAAAAAATATACCAAGCTAATTGCAAGAAAAAACGAACAGGAGTGGCAATACTAATGTCTGATAAAATAAACTTCAAGGCAAAAACCAGTATAATAGATAAAGACGAACATTATCTCATGATCAAAGGGACAAGTGAAAAAGATGACATAACCATTATAAATACCTATGCTCCCAACGAAAGAGCTCCAAAATA
>NW_006408593.1:1840970-1842167 GCF_000296735.1 Chrysochloris asiatica | reverse complement strand
AACCCAATTAAAAAATGGGCACAGGACATGAACAGACACTTCACCAAGAAGGATATCTGGGCAGCCAACAAACATATGAAGAAATATTCACGATCACTAGCCATTGTTGTTGTTACATGCCATGGAGTCAGTTAGGACTCATAGCAGTCCTGTAGAGGATTTCTGAGGCTGTAAATCTTTATGGGAGCAGAAAGCCTCATCTTTCTCCCATGGAACAACTGGTAGTTTCGAACTGCTGACCTTGCAGCTCGCAGCCCAATTCTTAATCACTACGCTACCAGAGCTCCTTCACTAGCCATTAGAGAGATGCAAATCAAAACAACAATGAGATATCATCTCACACCAACAATAACAGCAAAGGTCAAAAAAGTAGAGGACAATACATGCTGGTGGGGATGTGGACTAGGACACTCCTACATTGCTAGTGGGATTGTAAAATGGTCCAACCTCTCTGGTAAGCAATATGGCGCTTCCTCAGAAGGTTGGAAATAGAAATACCTTATGATCCAGGAATCCCTCTACTTGGTATTTACCCACAAGAAATAGGAGCCATAACACAAATAGATTTATGCACACCAATGTTCACAGCAGCACTATATGCAATAGCAAAAAGATGGAGACAGTCTAATTGCCCATCAACTGAAGAATGGATAAACAAACTGTGGTACATACACACAATGGAATATTATGCTACCTTGAAGAACAACAAGGAAGCTGTAAGCTACCACATAACATGCATAAACTTTGAGGACATTATGTTGAGTGAAATCAGTCACAAAAGGAGAAACACTGCATAGGACCACTATTGTAAAAGACTAAGAAAAAGAACCCATACAAAACGGGGTGGGTGGGGGTGAGGGGTGGTATTCTTTGCTGGTTATGGGGATGCGGGGTTGTGGATATGGGAGGGAGTGTAAGGTGAAGTACAGGGTAGGGAATAGACACAGGATACTTTGGATGCTGGGGAGGGGGAAATATACAAGAAGGGGGAGGGGAATGGAAGAACAAGGATGATGGAAAAACAATTAGACAGGTTTGCATGGGCTAAGTGGGACAGAGGTAAATAATGATGTATGCACAACCCTGGAACAACAGGGCTCTGGGATACAAGGATTGTAACATGGTTGGAATGTGCAAAAGCAGTGAAATAACGTTAAGATGCTTGGCTGTCTTTTGAATCTTGGTTTCCCTTGCATA
>NW_006408593.1:1829083-1840271 GCF_000296735.1 Chrysochloris asiatica | reverse complement strand
AGAAGAAGAAAGAAGAGGAAAAAAAGAGTAATCTGATACATTTTCATGAACTTGACCTACACCTATGGATGCAGTAGCTCAAAAGAGGGAACACATTTTTTACAGCAAGGATCATTCCCACCCCCTTCATACACAGAGTAGACAGGGATCAGCAACTTAGACATTGGTTATCCAAAATGGGGAGGGGGGGGGTACAAAGCAAGAAGTGACTGGCTCACAAGCTTCCAAGAGGGAACCTAGATCCAGACGGCCTGGAGAAAGGTAGAATCTCCACTGAGTAGTATCCAATCTGTCTAGGCAGGGCTGATGAAAGGAAATGTGGATAGGTCTCTTGTGATACAAAAGTGAATAATTGTTATCAGGACGATTGTGAGGGTTGGAAATGTAAAGGCAGATGTTTTGTAGCAAGGAGGGGAGTGATTAACTTTTCAGTCTAGGAGCAGAGGTCCCTGGAACCATCAAGGGAGAAGAGCAGAGAGTGGGACCCTACTCAGCGCAGCAGTGATGCCTGAGATGGAGGCAGAGACGATGACGTGGAGAGATGGAGTGGCTGGGGACTTTAGACCCAGAGAGGGAGAGGGGCTGTGTGCTGATGACCAGGGTGAAGGCTTGTAGTGTATACCCTTTGGTCGGATGATGGTGATTAGAGGGGATTGTAACCAAGGCAGTCAAACGATATATGACAGGATGAACATAAAACTAATGTTCTCCCATGTAAACTATCACATAATTCACAATAAAATATTTAAAAAAAGAAAAAGAAAAAAAGAGGAAGACCCCAAATTAGATGGATTGTCAAAGTAGCAGTAGCAATGGTCTCAAGCTAAACAATGACCATAAAGATGGCATAGTACCAGGCAGGATTTCGTTCTGTTGTGAATAGTCACTATGAGTCAGAACCCAATTGGTGGCACCTGACAACAATCTAACACCAGAAACACAATTAAATTTTCTGGAATACCCATTCTTTGCGATGTTAGGCATAGTTTGTAGTGATCTACACTGTTGAATGTCTTTGCCTAGTCAACAACAGTAAACATCTTTACTTGTGCATTATTTCGGAAACAATCTGTATTATATCTTGGAGGACATCTCATGTGATATATGAAGATGACAGAACCTTGTCTTCTGGAAGTGAAAGCAGTTAGGTACCATTGAATTGGTTCTGAACTATAGCAACCCTATGTACACTACAACAAAACATCATCCTATTTTGTGATATCGTCACAATTGCTGCTAAACTTGAGCCCATTACTGCTGTCACTGTGCCAATCCATCTTGTTCGTGATTTCCTTTTTTTTGCTGACCCTCCACTTTACCAAGCATGGTATCCTTCTCCATTAGGAAGGATATATATATCCTCCTAATAATGTGTCAGAAGTATGAAAGACAAAGTCTGGCCATCTTGGTTTCTAAGGATAATTCTGACTGTACTTCTTCCAACACAGATTTGTTTGTTCTTCTGTTTGTAATAAAATCCATGGTAATTTTAATATTTTCTCCACCATGACTCAAATACAGCAATTCTCCTATAGTCTTCCTTAGTCATTGTCCATTTTTCACATGCATATGAGGCTATTGAAAATATCATGACTTGGGTCAGAAACACTATAGTCGTCAAACTGGCATCTTTGCTCTTGAAAGTTGGACAATAAGTAAAGCATACTGTAGAAAAATCAATGCATTTTTAATGTTGGTATTGACAAAGACTATTAAAAAGTATCACAGACTGGCAGCTGGTCTTGATTGAAAAACTTCAGAGGTAGGGTTAGCCATTTGTGCTTCATTTGCATATTCTTTGTTGTTGTGTTGTTGTGAAGTGCCAGCAAGTCAATTTCAAGCCATAGCGATCCTGTACATGCTTTAGCAGTGGCCTTAATCCTGTTTTCTTCTTCAGTAGTTAAGCAAAAGCTTAATATGGTTTCTGCATTTCTCCAGAAAGGAGAAGTTAAGGAACAGTTTTTGGAATTCATCTCTAAATTTTTATGGTATCTACTGACACACTCCCTAGCTTCTTTTTGTACTGACACAAGTCAGATGGGGGACATGCACCTGGACTGTCCACCGGCTTCTTCCTGATCTAGGTGCTTCCCTCAAGGAGGATGCAGTACTGGGGGGCTTCACAGGTCTTTTGGATTCCACCTTATAACCTCATCTCAGACCCACTGTAGAGGGCTCATGGTTGGAGGTAGTCTGGGAGGGAAGCAGTGGACACAAGGAAGAACCAGCATATGGGGGTTTAGCTGCAGGACCAATTTATACAGAGCAGGGGCTGTAGGCCTGGCGGCTGAGTCAGGCTCTTGGAATGGGGAGAGTGGAGGGGCCCTATTAGTAGTGGGGTTGGGGAGTAGAGCAATCACTCCTGTCCCTGCTTTAATTTTGGTTCTCTATATTGTCTTTGGAAGGATCTCTGGTAGCATAGTGGTTACGAATTGGGCTGCTAACCTCAAGGTCGGCAGTTCGAAACTGCCAGTGGTTCTGCGGGACAAAGAGGAGCCGTTCTGCTCCCATAAAGATTTACAGCCTCAGAAACCCTGTGCAGGGTCACTATGAGTCGGAATCAACTCCATGGTACTTAACAACAACAACAACATATTGTCTTTGGAGTCCTGGTGTGGAGCTCTGGGTTAATGCGCCAGACTGCAAAGTTGTTTGAACTGCAAGGTTGGCAGTTCAAGCTCATCAGCTGCTCCTCAGAAAACCTATACAGAGTTGCTATGGGTCAGAACCGGCATGACGGCACTTAACAACAACATATTGTCTTCAGGCTCCTTAGAAGTATCAAGTTTTTTTAAAAAATACCTAGAGAGTCACCTTTCCCTTTGACTTCACAGAAGCAGTCTTTTCTCCATTCAGAATTCTGGGATAAAGCCACAAAACAATGTACACAAGTTGCTCTCTCCCCAAATTCTCCATCTTTTGTAAAAGAGATCTAACTGTAAAATGAGGTTAAGAGAGAGAAATCAATTAATCGACCATTGTTCTTGACCCCCAATGGGAATACTGGGCCCAAACAGCAATGCAAAAGAAAATAAGCTTCCTTTTCTTCATTTCTTCTGCTGCGAGATCTCCACAGTGAGATAGCAAGCAGCCTAGTGAGGAGTCTCTTGGTAATCTTGAGGTTTGGCCTAAGGTGGCCTGGCCTACCCATAAGTGATGGTGGTGTGCCGTGCAGAATGGTTCTGCCTCATTCAACCCGGTATAGGGTTTTTGAGGCAGTAAGTCTTTACCAGAGCACAAAGCCTCATCTTTCTTCCATGGAATGGCTGGTAGTTTCCTACTGCTGACCTTGAGGCTAGCAACCCAACTCATAACCACTACACTAACAGAGCTATCCATACGTGATAGTCAACATCTAAAGGACCAACACTATACACTATCCATACGTGATAGTCAACATCTAAAGGACCAACAGTGGATAGATGTAAGCCTTGTGGACTCCCCAAAATAAATTCCTCCATTCACCTATGTTCTACTGGTGCTAGTCTAAAAAGAAGTTGGACAACTGTCAAGATACTTTGGTTTAGGAAGGCCAAGAGAGAAAGCAGGTTGGCCATGCCCCCTATGCAAAAGCCAAGCTGACCCATTTGTGGACAAACAGTTGTGGTTATCCTGGTACCTATGAGCCTGGAAAACAGTACTCTCAGAATTTAGTAGTGAATTGTACCAGAGGGAGAAAGATCCTGAGTCCAGAGACAGCCTGCTCAGCAGTGCCCACCTGACACAGATGACAACATAACACTCCAAGGATTAAACAGCATCCCACAATGGGCACAAGACGGTCTCCACACAAGCAAGAAAAATAAGCCTTTGAAGTCTCCCTATTAAATTCAGGGAGGAAAGAATTACTAGGGATGACAGTAATGTTAAAAACTCCTACAGAGTGTTAAACTCATAATGGCGCTGAAGGCCTTAACAAGCCAAAGGAGTAAGGACTGATGAGCAAAGGGAGAACAGGTGAAGATCACAAGTCAGAACAGTGCCTAGGATGCCCTTAATGAGCAGAAAGAGTTCAAGGTTTAGCAGGAAAGCTCCAGAAAACAAGGCTCACTAGAAAGTCAAAGGAAGATAGATGTGAGAGAAAGCATACAGCAGTCTCAGTCTTAGGGGAGGAAAGAAAAACAAAAGAGATTACTTCCAGTGAGCCTTTGGAACTTGAACCCCTCACCATAGAGATAAGACTTCCAATGTGTCTTGGGGACTTGAACCCTTCACCATTGAAATTGCATGCAGCTCTTGAGAGCTTGAACTCCTCACCTAGGCCAACCTGTGTCCATGGGCGTGCCCAGGGAGGTGTCCTTAATTATGTGATCAATCCCGAGCCTGTTCCCTGCTCTTGGGACTTGAACCCCTTACATAGATATCAGGTTTTCCAATTTACTAGTTCGAGGACTTGAACACCTGTGGCAATTTAAGACAAAGGAGAATGTGAAGAAAAAGTACATAGAAAGTTTCAATATTAGAAACCAGGGCAAAAGGCATAGAGGCTTAAGACTTACTACAGAGTCCGATTTGGGGTGGGGGGGGGGGACAGAAAGGGCAGACAGTTAAAATGCAGATGCAAAGATTCAAGTCCATAGAAAAGAAAACCCCAAAGTGTGCCTGGACAGGGAGTGACCCGTCCAGGGGCGAGCAGTGGAAACAAAAAGGTTTCTGCAGCCACTTACTACTCACCATCAGTTGACCCAATGCAATTCCAGGGTTCTCCTGAAGACTCAGCCCCAAATGTCTTGCCAGGGTAGTCAGTAAACTGTTAGCAGATAGGGCCACAGAAGGCTAGAAAGTCATTTACTATATTTGAGACTTTTATTATAATATGGAAAAAGTACGTCTGCAGGCGAGGCCCGCCCTAGGTAGCAGCATCTCCCAACCTCACAGTCTGAGGTGTATTTGGAGTGAGAGTCTAAACTGTAACTGACTTACTTGGTTTCCATTCGAAAAAAGGAGGTGGGCTCTCCTGTCTACGCAGTTCCGCTCCTGGGTCACTTCCGTCTCTCCTTTATCCGGTGCAGCTGGCACCCATTATGGAGTCTTTCAGTTTGGATTTCATTGTGGAGGTGTCTGGGGTACTCAACATAGCTGCTTTTGTGCCAGTGCTGAAAAATGGTTAAGGGGGAGTTTATGTGTAGCTGATGGTTAACAACCCGCCTGGGTAGTTGAGTAGGGAGGGAGGGGGCGGGTTCACAAGCCCCTCTGGGTTCCAGACACACGAGGAAGTAATTTTTTTTCACTTTATCTTTTATATATCCTGCCTACCTGACAATGAGATAGATGCTATATCTTGTCCACATCCCGTTATTCCGTTCTTCGTATTTGGAGGTTTATTTTATGGTTTTATTGATCTTTTCCCAATGCCGCTTTTCTACTGCCACAGTAATTTTCCTTAATAGTTTTCCTCTGGTTCCCTTCCCCTAATAATAGCAACCCTGTTAGCGTAGTGGTTACTTATCAGGCTGCGAACCTTAAGGCCAACAGTTCGAAACTACCAGTGGCTCCGCGGGAGAAAGATGAGGCGTTCTGCTCCCTTAAAGATTTACAGCCTCAGAAACCCTGTACAGGGTCTCTATGGGTCGGAACCGACTCGACGGCACTTAACAACACAACATAGGGTTCCCAAGGAGCAGGTGGTGGGTTTGAACCTCAGACCTTGTGATTAGCAGTCCCGTATTTATCCTACAGTGCCACGCCATGACTCCCAATGACACTTTAACAACTCCAAATTCTCAGCTGCTACAGTAGATGACAACAACAACAACAACAGTAGATGAAACATTGAGAGCAAATTAAGTCAATTGTTCCCAAGCACAGCTCAAGAGTTCTGCGTTAGAGATCATACACCTGTATGTCCTAATATCTTATAAAGGAACAGATCATTTTCAACAGTATGTGGGAAGTGGGGCAGGGGAATCCAACCTAAAGGTGCTCACAGAACAGTGTTGACATTACTAAAATGTAATTTGTTGTTGTTAAGTGCCATGGAGTCAGTTCTGACTCATAGTGACCCTGTATAGGGTTTCTTAGGAGTGGCTGGTGAGATTTAACCACCAACTTTGGGGTTCCAACCTACTTTGCAATACAGCACATTAACCCACAACACCACACCAGGGCACCGATTAAACTGTGTTGTTGTTGTTGTTGTTGTTATGTGCCATCTAGTCAGTTCTGAATCGTAGTGATCCTATGCACAACAGAACAAAACACTGGCCATTCATGCTAATTTCACAATTGTTATGTTTGAGACCATTGTTGCTGCCACTGTGTCAATCCATCTCATTGGAGGAAGGGGGGCCCTCTTTTTCATTAACCCTCTGCTTTATCAATCATGATATCATCCTCCACAGACAAAATGTACAAAGAAGAAACTAAGTCTTCCCATCCTCACTTCTAAAGGGAATTCTAGCTTTCTTTCTTCCAAGGCAGATCTGTTTGTTCTTCAGGCAGTTCATTGTACTTTCAATATACTCCTCCGACACAATAATTCAAATGCATCAATTTTTCACAAGCCTACCTTATTCATTGTCCAAGTTTCATATGTATATGAAGCAAAAGAAAATCAAGAGCTCTTTATCCCTCCAACTGGCATCTTTGCAGCAGTCCTTTGCAGCAGATTTGCTTAATGCAATATGCAGTTTGATTCCTTGATTGCTGCTGCCATGAGTATTATAGATTCAAGCAAAATGAAATATTGGACTTCAATCTTTTCTTCTCGTATCATGATGTTATTTATTGGTCTAATTGTGAAATGTTTTGTTTTCTTTACATTGAGGTGTAATCCATACTGGAGACCGTAGTCTTTGATTTTCATCTGTTAGTATTTTAAGTCCTCTTTGTGTCATCTATATATCGTAGGCTGTCAATGAATCTTCCTCAAAACCTGATGTCAAATTATTCACCTAATAATCCAATTTCTCATTTTATTTCCTCAGTTTATGGACTGAATACATATGGTGAAAGGCTACAATCCTGACTCACACTTTCCTGATTTTAAACCATTCAGTATCTCCTTGTTCTGTTTGAACAACTGCTTCTAGATCAATATACAGGTTCCTCATAAGTACAATTAAATGTTCTAGAATACTCATCATCACGGAGTTATTCATAGTTTGTTAAGTCTACACACTTGAATGGCTTTGCATAGTCAATAAAGCCAAGTAAACATCTTTTTTGTTATTCTTTGATTTCAGTCAAGATCCATAAGGCATCAGAAATGATATCCCTATATATACACATTGTCTCCTGCATTCAGTTTGAATTTCTGGCAACTTCCTGTAAATAGTACAATGTAATTTTACTTTAGATGTACTGATCATTTTAAAATGATCTTCAGTGAAATTTTACTTGTATGTAATATTAATGATATTGTACAATAATTTTTGCAATTTGTGGAGTGACCTCTTAAGAATGGGCACAAATATTGACGTCTTCCAATCTATTTGCCAGGTAGTTGTCTTCCACATTTCTTGGAATAGTCAAGTAAGTACCTCCAGTGCTACACAAATTTGTTGAAATATTCAGTTTGCATTCCATCAATACCAAGGGTCTCGAGTTCACCAAGACTTTGAGTGCCACTTGGCTTCTTAGACAAAGGTTAAGCAATAGGCTGGTTAATTTACTGGAGAAGTCTAAGAAAGAATCCTGCTGGAAGGAGTCCTCATGGGATAAGAATGTTGTTGTTGTTAGGTGCTGTGTAGTTTGTTCTAACTCATAACATAACACTCTTATGGACAATAGAACAAAACACTGCCCATTACTGTGCCAATTTCTGAGGTCATTGCTGCTGCCACTGACAATCCATTGCATTGGGGCTCTCCCTCTTTTACACTGACCCTTCACTTAAAAAGCGTCATGTCCTTCTCCAGGGACTGGTCCCTCCTGATAATATGTCTGAGGTAAGAGAAAAGAAGTCTAGTCATCTTGACTTCTAAGGCAGTGTCTGGTTGTATTCCTCCAACCCAGATTTGTTGTTCTATTTGTAGTCCATGGTACTTTTAATATTCTTCTCCAACACCATAAATCATCAGTTCTTCTACTGTCTTCCGTATTCATTGTCCAGCTTTCATATGCTACTGAAAATGCCATGGCTTGATTCATGCAAACCTTCCTTCCTTAAACTGATGTCTTTGCTCTTGAACACTTTAAAGAGGTCTTGTGCAGCAGATTTATCTAATGTAATACGTTGTTGGATTTCTTAACTGCTGCTTCCATGAGTTTTCTTGGTAGATGCAAGTAAAATGAAATCTTTAACAACTTCAATCTTTTCCCCATTTACCATGATGTCATTTATTGGTCCAATGGTGAAGGCTTAGTTTTCTTTAAATAAAGGTGTAACCTATATCAAAGGTATTGATCCTTGATCTTCGTTAATAAATATTTTAAGTCATCTTTGCTTTTAGCAAGCAAGGTTGTATCATTTGCATACCACCAGTTGTTAATGAGTCTTCCTCCAATCCTGATGGCATACTCTTTTTCATATAATAATCCAGGTTTTATTATTTGCTCAGCATAAGATTGGATAATTATGGTACTAAGAAGACAATTCTGGCACATACCTTTCCTAATTTAAAAGCATCCAGTATCCTTTTGTTCTGTTCAAATGACTGCCTCTTAGTTAATGTACAATTTCCTCATGACAACAATTACATGTTCTGGAATGCTCATTCTTCACAATGAGATACATAGCTTATCATGATCCACACAGTCAAAAGTCTTTGCACACTCAACAAAGCACAGGTAAACATCTTTATGGTATTTTCTGCATTCAGCCATGATCCATCTGTTGTCAGCAATCAAATACCTCATTCCATGTCTTGTCTGAATTTGGTTTGAACCTGGGGCAGTCCCCTGCTAATGTACTGTTGTACCCATTTTTGAATTATCTTTATCTAAATTTTACTTTCATCTGATATTAATGATATTGCCCAAAGTTTTCATCATTTTGTTGGGTCACCTGTCTTTAGAATGGACACAGATATAGATCTCTTCCCATAAGTTGACCCAGTAGCTGTCTTCCAAATTTCTTGGCATAGATGAGTGAGTACCTCCAGTGCTGCATCAGCTTGTTGAAAGATTCCAGTTTGTATTTAATCAATTCCCAGAGGATTATTCTTTCCCAGTGTCTTCAGTGCACCTTGGTCTTCTTCCTGCAGTACTATTGATCCTTGAGCATATGCTACCTCTTAAAATGGTTGAACATTAATAATTTCTTTGTGGTGCAGCTTCTTTTTGATGCTTTCTGCTTCATTCAATAACTTTCAACTTGAGAAATGCTTCATGTGTTATTTCTAATTCCAGGTCTTTGCACGTTTTATTGTAATATTTGACTGTCTTCTAGAACTGCCCTTTGAAATTTTCTGTTCAGTTGGTAGAATTCTTCAATTTCACAATCACGACTTTAGTGTTTGAAGTATAAAGTTGAATAATAGTGCTATTAACTGGTTTTCCTTGTAGGAATATGGATATTATCCTATCACAGACAGCTTAATACTATAAGATAGATCTTGAAATGTTCTTTTTGTTGATGAATGCAATGTCTAGGATATCAATGTTTATTGTTATTGTTGTTAGATGCCATTGAGCTGGTACCGACTCATAGTGACCCTTTGTACAACAGAATGAAACACTGCCCGGTCCTGGGCCAACCTCACAATTGTTGCCACGCTTGAGCTCATTGATGCTGCCACTTTGCCAATCCATTCTATTTTTGACAATTTCCAATTTTCCTAGATTCATACATCATACATTCCATGTTCTGATTATATATGGATGTTTACAGGTGTTTCTCTTCATTTTGACTTGTGCCCCATCAAAAAAAGATGGTCCCAATGACTTTACTCCATTAGCATCATCACAGAAAACTCTATTTTGAGGAGGCAGCTCTTCCCCAGTCATATTTTGAGTGCCTTCCAACCTGAGGGGTTCATCTTCTGGCACTATATCTAACAATATTCTGATGCTCTTCATCATGTCTCAATATTCAACATTCTGGTGCTAGCAGTGTTCCACTGCTATTCATAAGGTTTTCAGTGACTAAATATATATAAGTAGCAGTCTGTCTCTCCTTTCTAGTCTGTATTCTTCTGGAATCACAGCTTAAACCTGTCTACTCTACTGGAATTTAAAATACCCCTGGCATAGCTTCCAGAATCACAGCAACACATAAGCACCATAGTAAGACAAACTGACAGATGAGTGGTGTTCAATAACATAGAGAGTGGAAAAACAATAGAGGAAACCAGAAAAACCCAAACTCATGCTCTGAAACAAATAAAAAAAATTGGTTAAGCTTTAACTAGCATGACAAAGGAAAAAAAAAAAAACATACAAAACTCAATTCACTAGAATTATAAGTGAAAAAGAAGAAATTATTACCAATATTACATAAATAAAAAGTATAATAAATATATACTTCATAAAACTAATTAAATGTTAAATTGTATCACCTAAATGAAACTGACAAATTCATAGAAAGACAAACTATGTTAACTGATGCAAGGAAAACTAAATATGAGTAGAGCTATAATAAGTCAAGAGATTGAAGCAATAATGTTGCGGTTTTGTTGTTCTTGTTGTTAGGGGCCATCAAGTTGTTTTTGACTCATAGTGACCTTATTTACAACAGAAAGAACTACTGCCCAATTCGGCCCATCCTCACAATTCTTGCTATGCTTGAGCCTATTGCTGCTGCAATATCCTTTGAAAATTTCTATTCAACTCTATGGAAAAATAAGGAGGTAAAACATTTGAACAGAAGAAGGACAGCTCAAGAAGGCAAAGTTGTTGTTGTCAGGTGCCATCAAGTTGGAACTGGCTCATAATGACCCCATGCACAGCAGAAAGAAACAATGTCCGATCCTGGGCCAACCTCACTACCACTGCCACACTTGAGTCAATCACAATGATGCCACCTGGCCAATCCATCTCATTGGGGGTCTTCCTCTTTTTCTCTGACCCTCCATCTTACCAAGCATGATATCCTTCTCCAGTGAGTGTTCCCTCCTGACAATATGTCCAAAGTATGAGAGACGAAGTTTAGCCATCTTGGCCTCAAAGGAGCACTCTGGCTCCACTTCTTCCAAAACAGATCTATTGGTTCTTTTAGCAGCCCATGGCACTTTTAGTATTCTCCTCCAACACTACAAATCAAAGGCATCAATTCTTCTATGATCTTCCTTATTCACTGTCCAGCTTT
>NW_006408593.1:1827020-1828471 GCF_000296735.1 Chrysochloris asiatica | reverse complement strand
CTTTCCCAATTTTAAAACATTCAGTGTTCCCATGCTCTGTTTGAACAACTGCTTCTTGGTCCAGGTACAGATTCCTCAGAAGTACAATTAAGTGTTCTGGAATACTCATACTTATCAATGTCCATAGCTTGTCATGATCCACACAATCGAAAGCCTTTGCATAGTCAATAATGCATAGGTAAACATCTTTCTGATATTCTCTGCTTTCAGCCAAGATCCATTGGACATCAGCAATGATATCTCTTGTTCTACGGCCTCTTCAGAATCCAGCTTGAATCTCTGGAAGTTCTTAGTCAATGTATGATTGTAGCCATTTCTGTATTACCTTTAGCAAAACTTTACTCACTTGAGATATCAAAGAGATTGCCCGATGATTTCCACATTCCATTGGGTCACCTCTCTTTGGAATGGGCACAAGTATGGGTCTCTTCCAATCAGTCGGCCAGATAGTTGTCTTCTAAATTTCTTGGCAGAGATGAGTGAGTGTCTCGTCTGCCGCCTCACTTTCTTGAAATATTTCAATTTTTATTCCATCAATTCCTGGTGCCTTGTTCTTTGACAATTTCTTCAATGCATTTTGGACTTCCTCCCTGAGTATCATTGGCTCTTGATCATATGGAATCTCTTGAAACGGTTGAATATTAACCATTTCCTTTGGGTACAATGACTCTGTGTATTCCTTCCACCTTTTAATGATGCAGTCTGCATCATTCAATAAAGAAGACAAAGTAGAGTATTATAATAAAATGTGCAACAACCTGGAGTTAGGAAACCAAAAGGCAATAACAATCTCAGCTTTCTTTAATTTGAAAGAACTGAATTAAAAAATCAAGTTTCAACATGCAATACTGAAGGATTCTTAACTCTTCAGTGGCTCTTAGGAAACCCTCACCAAGGTGACTATGGGTCAGAATCAACTTGATGGCACTTAACAGCAACAACATGGAGAAAATATTGAATGTTGTAGAAACGATCAGAATAAAATGGAAGGTATACATTGAGTCACTGTATCAAAAATATACTATCAGGAACAAACAAGATGGCAGATCGGGTGGACATATAGCAGAGAGCTCCGCCAACAACAACACAGAATACCCAACCAAGCAGGTTTAGGGGATGGTCCCAGAACTCTGAACCACATATAAAGGAATATTTAGAAGGTTGGAAGGGTCACAGCTGGGGGAATATGTGGCAGAAGCAAGAAATCTATTGCTTTCTAGTCTGGGATGCTCGGCTGCTCCAGGAGCCTCCATCTTGGGTGAAACCATGTCGGGGAAGGATCGGAGCAGCCACAGACACCTGGCTGAACTGCTGAGATAAAGGTGTGGACATGCTTTTCTTTTGGTATCTGTTCATTGGTCCCTTGCTGTCTGTGCACCTCCATTCGGGTGACTATAGGGGTGCCTGAGCTAGTGGGCACCCCAGCCCCACCCTCGGAGGGTTCTACCACG
>NW_006408593.1:1821108-1824030 GCF_000296735.1 Chrysochloris asiatica | reverse complement strand
TAATTTATTATATATGCCTGAGTGGGTTTTTTTTGTTTGTGTGTTTTTTAAAAAAAGCTAAAGTAGATAAAGAGAAATACTTTTAACTGATGGTATGTGGAGGGGATTATAATCAATGTAATGAAAAAAGTTATATGAATGGTTGAATGTGAAACTGATGATGTGCCCTGTAATCTTTCACTTATTACACAATAAAAACCTTAAATTAAAAATAATAATAATAATAAATTGTCAGTGTTCAACAATTCCTTCCCTGTGCTTTGCTTCTTCATACTCAGTCTCTTCTGTCATTTTTTGATCTTTCATTCATTTCTGTCTTTTACATAACCTTTTGCTTTCTTCCTGTCTGATGGTTTTGAAATCATCAACAATTCTTCTATTTTTCAGTCATTAATGTTTAATGCACAGGAGCTCTGGTAGCGAAGTGGTTACAGGTCAGGCTGCTATCCTCAAGGTCAGCAGTTCAAAACTACCAGCGATTCCAGGAGAAAGATGAGACTATACTGTAAAGATTTATAGCCTCTGAAACCCTATAGAGGGTCACTATGAATCAAAACAGATTCCACAGCACATAACCACCACAACCACCACCAGCAGTGTTTAATGCACCAAATATACTCTTGTTATGGTCTCACCATCTATCACACCAGTACTGTAATATAGCAATAAAGATATTAAAAAGCAAAGCATAAAAAGCTATCTACCAAAAAATGCCAGGTCAAAATGGTATTCTGAATTCTGCCAAATATTTAAAATAATTAATGATACCAAATATTTTATAAAGAATTAATAATACACTCTTTTCAAACTCTTCAAATATATAGTAGGGAAGTGAACAGTTTCCAACTCATGCTATGAGTCCAGTAGTACACTGATAACCAAACCCGAAAAAAATACCACACTCAACCACACTCAAAATCAAACCCATTACATCTACAGGGCGATATGTTTATCCATTAAACAAAATCCTAACAAATTCAAAACAGCAATGTATAAAACACATTATAAACTATGATCATATAGGAATTATCCCCAAAGTGCAAACATGGTTCGATGTGCAAAAATCTATTCACGTAATAAGTTATCAATGTAGTTGCTGTGTGTCATGGAGTTGGTTCTCTCATAGTGACCCTGTATATGGTTTCCAAGAGCATTAGTTGGTGGTTTTGGACTCCTCACTTCATCATTACTAGTCCAGTAATAGCCTACATTACCACACCAAGACTGTTTCTATTGATAACTCAAGACCTTATGTGGTGTTGTAGGATAAGCATAGTACTGATAACCACAAGGTCAGCAGTTCAAATCCACCAGCCACTTTCAGAAACCCTATTCAGAGTCACTATGATGTGGAACCAACTCAACATCTCCTAACAATAACAACAACATATATATACATGTTGACATGTTGAGAGAGAGAGTACTGGTATGGCGCTATGGGCTAATGAGTCAGTCAGCAAAGTTATTTAAGCTACAAGGTCAGTCATTCAAGCTCACCAGCTGCTTCTTGGAGACCCTATACAGGGTTGCGATGGGTCAGAGTCTACTCAAGGGCATTTAACAACTCTCTCTCTATATATATATAGATATAGATAGATAGATAGATAGATAGATAGATAGATAGATAGATAGATATAATAGATATAAAGGGTTGCTATGAATCAGAACTGACTCTATGCCACTTAACACCAACAACAAAAACATACACACATACTTACAGTTACCTCAATAGACACAGAAGAAGCATTTAAAACACATATAACACCTTTTCTGTATAAAAACACTTCTTTTGCTAATGATACTTTTCTTTGAGCTCCAGGACTTTCTGGGATGTATTTATAAGCAACAACTATACACATGGACCTCGCTAGATGGAACACACTGAAGTCAAATGGACTACATCTGCAGAAAGAGACGATGGAAAAGCTCCATATCATCAGTCAAAACAAGGCCGGGCCAGATTGTGGAACAGACCATCAATTACTCCCATGCAAATTCAAACTGAAGCTAAAGAAAATGAAAACAAGTCCACGAGAGACAAAATTTGACCTTGATTATATCCCACCTGAATTTAGAGATCATCTGAAGAACAAATTTGAGACTTTAAACATTAAGACCGAAGACCAGAAGAGTTCTGGGATGATTTCAAGAACATCATACAGGTAGAAAGCAAAAAGTCATTAAGAAGACAAGAAAGAAGGAAAAGGTCAAAATGGATGTCAGAAGAGACTCTGAAACTTGTTTTCCAGTGTACAGATGATAAAGCAAATGGAAGAAATGAGGAGGTCCAAGATCTGAACAGAAAATTTCAAAGATCAGCTTGAGAAGATAAAGCCAAATATTACCAAAAAAATGTGCAAAGATCTGGATCAGAAAATCAAAAAGGAAGAACACACTCAACATTTCTCAAGCTGGGGAATTGAAGAAAACATTCAAACTTCAATTTTTGTTATTGAAGGATTCTCTGGGCAAATGATTGAATGATGCAGAAAGCATCAAGAGAAGATGGAAAGAATACACAGAGTCACGGTACCAAAAGGAAATAGTTGATGTTCAACTGTTTCGAGAGGTAGCATAGATCAAGAGCCAATGATACTGAAGGAAGAAGTCAAAATTGCATTGAAGGAATTGGCAAAGAACAATGCACCAGGAATTGATGGAATGAAAATTGAAATCTTTCAAGAAAGTGAGGTGGCAGAGGAGGCACTCACTCACCTCTGCCAAGAAATTTGGAAGACAACTACCTGGCCAACTGATTGGAAGAAATCCATATTTGTGCTCATTCCAAAGAGTGGTGACCCAACGAAATGTGGAAATCATCGGACGATATCTTTTATATCCCATGCGAATAAAGTTTTACTAAAAGTAATAAAGAAATGGCTACAAGCATACATTGACAGAGAACTTCCAGAGTTTCTAGCC
>NW_006408593.1:1792464-1820210 GCF_000296735.1 Chrysochloris asiatica | reverse complement strand
GTCTCTCATAGTTTGGACACATTTTCAGGAAGGAACAGTAGCTGGAGAAGAATATCATGTTTGGTAGGGTGGAGGGTCAAAGAAAAAGAGGAAGACCCCCAGTGAGATGGTGTTCTGAAATCCTGATGTGGTGTTGCAGGATAAGCACTGTACCGGTGGGTACAAACTCACCTACACAGAGTCACTATGAGTAAGAACCAACTCAACTGCATTTAACATCATAGCTTTTTATTAATAGACCTTTCCCTGTAATACTGCTTTAAAATGCATACTTCCCTGAGGATACTTATATATAATACTGGTAGATTTCCCTATCATAAAGTTGATAGTCATTATATTTTCCATTTTATTATCTTTGTTAACAAAATACTTCATAATTTCTTCATGGAAAACAATCTACAGTATTGGAAGCAGTATAATTTGGAGTCTAACAAATCTAATTTGAAATGCTTGCTTAGCCATTACTGAAGTTTTATACCTTAAGTAAGTTAAATAACTTATCTATCCTCAGTTTCCTTATCTTTAAAATAGAGTATTGACCAACAATCACAGGATATTGTTGTGTAATTTTTGAAAGATGGTGCTTAAAATGTGTGTGCACAGTGTCTTGCATGTAAAGTCTGCTCAGTAAATGCCTATTTCAATTAATATCTTAGTTGTTACATTTAATATGATTGCCAAATCTCATGAATCTAAGCTACTTAAGGTCAAATGATGTATTTTATTCTTCTCTGTATCCTTAGTGCCTGGTTACACTATCTAAAAAATATTAGATAATTGAAATAAATTAAGATAAGAATATAGACTTCATAAGTGCACAGAATAAACTCTTCTCCTCTTATCTGTCTTCTGAAAGCTGAGTCTTATCTCTAGTTTCTTTCATAATTACTTCTTTACATGGCTTAATCTGCAGGTAAAGAGGATCTGGCATGCATTCATTAGTCTGATTATTTACCTTCACTCAGTCAATTAAATTAAACCAAATTTATTGAGTGCCTATTCCACGCCAGGAGTGGGAAAACAAAGATAACTAAGACGTGCAGTGTTCATAGCTTAGTGAGAAAGATAGAGAACAAAGACCTGAAGTCAAATAAAGCCATTTTTATTTAAGATCATTCCCTTCATTTCAATTTATTTAGTTTTGAATTCCCATTTCAGAGTTCCATCAATTGTCTGTCAGTTTATCTCACTGTGGTGACTTGTGTGTTGTGATGCTGGAAACTATGCCACTTGTATTTTAAATACCAGTACGGTCATCTATGATGGACAGGTTTACAGAATTTCCAGACTAAGACAAACCATGAAGGAGAGGTAGAACACTTCTGAATGGTTAATCACAGAAAACCATGTGAGTAGTAGTGGAACAGCATATGATACAGTGTTAGAAAATGAACCCCTCTGGTTGAAAAACATTCAAAACATGACTAGGTAAGAGTTGCTTCATCAAAGTAGAGCTGACCAAAATGACTTGGATGGAGCTAAGCTTTGGGGAATTCTATTTGCTAAAGTGGCAAAACTCAAAATTAGAACAGATTCAAACATTCATCAATAATCAAAATGTGGAATGTATGAAGAAAGAATCTAGGAAAATACAAAGTGGTCAAAAATGAAATGGAACACATAAACATTAAAATCCTAGTATCAGTGAGCTGTAATAGTCTTGGCTGTTTTGAATCAGACAATCATATGGTTTACTATGCCAGGAACAACAATCTGAAGAGGAATGGGATTACATTAGTTATCAAAAAGACCACTTCAAGATTTATCTTGAAGTACAATGCTGTCTGTGATAGAATAATAGCCATATACCTACAAAGAAGTAAGTTAATTCCACTATGATTCACTGAAGAAGTGATGATGAAATTGAATAATTCTATTAACTTCTTCAACCTGACATTGATCAAACATGAAGTTAAGATGCACTGATAATTACTGGTTATTGGAATGCAAAAGTTGGAAACATAGAGGAAGGGTCTATAATTGGAAAAATAGGACTTTGGTGATAAACATCATGCTGGATACCACATGATAGAATTTTGCAAGACCAATGACTAATTCATTGCAAATACCACTTTTCAACAACATAAATGTGGAACTCTCCAGATGTAATGCAGAGAAGTAAACTTGACTACATTTATAGGAAGACATAATGTAGAAGCTCAATATCATCAATCAAATAAGGCTAGTGACAGACTGAGGAACAGACCATCAATTGTTCATTTGCAAGTGCAGGCTGAAACCGAAGAAAAGTTTTAAAAATTTCACCAGAGCCAAAATGTGACCTTGAGTATAACTCTCATGAATTTAGAGACCGTTTTAAGAATAGATTTGATACATCAAACACTGATGACCAAAGACCAGAAGAGTTGTGAGATGACATCAAGAATATAAAAAATAAGTCTGTCTTCTGCCTATAATTGATTAGAATACCTAAAATGGGGCTACAACATGCCCAGCAAAGGAGGCTTCAGGTGGATCCTCTGCATTACTTAAGACTATAGGTGGAATCCTGAACCCCATCCAGAATCTTCAGAGGTGGGAAATTTCCACTTGAAAGGAGAAGCAGACCAGCCTGGAGCAGCTAGAAGAACAGAAGATACTTCTTGAAAGAAAGACTGACAGGAAAAATGCAAAACAATAATGGCAGTCCAACTGACTACTACATGAACAAGCAAGTTGCTTGCCCAAGAGACATCAAGGCAAGTGGTCAGTCCCCCTCAAGGCAAACTCCCTTCCAAGACTAAGACTCAATGGGAATATACAAGAATATATGCTCTCTAACTGGTGTCCACGTTGGTCACCGATAAGGGGAAATGAGGGAAAAACAGCAATGAAGCTGCGAGCCAAGCCCTACAACATTCAATAGACTCCTGTGAACCCAGGTAGAGACTGGTTGGCAGCAGTGTGGCAAGACCTGGGGACTCCTGGGCCCAGAGTCAGTGACATAGTCACAGAGGACTAGAGTGGAGAGTGAAGCATCCAGCTAATAAAAAGAGAGTACCTTTGCATAAGAACACCCAAACTTGCAGATAATACCCACTTGACCTAGGTTCAATGACTGGATGATCAGAGCTCAACTAGAAAAAGAAAGAAGAGGGGAAAAAAAAAAAACAGTAATCTGATACAATTTGATGAATTTGACCTACACCTATGTGTTTGTTGTTATTGTTGTTAGGTACAATCGAGTTGGTACCGACTCGTAGCAACCCTATGCACAGCAGAACAAAACACTGTCAGATACTGGGCCAACCTCACCATCATGGCCACGCTTGAGCCCACTGATGCTGCCACATTGCCAATCCATCATGCAGTGGGTCTTCCTCTCTTTCGTTGACCCTCCACCCTACCAAACATGATATCTTTCTCCAGCAACTGATCTCACCTGACAATATGTCCAAAGTATGAGAGATGAAGTTTGGCCATCTTGGCCTCTAAGGAGAATGCTGGCTGCATTTCTTCCAACACAGACCCGTTAGTTCTTTAGGCAACCCATGGCACTTTCAATATTCTTCTCCAACACCATAACTTAAAAGCATAAATTCTTCTAAGGTCTTCCTTATTCACTGTCCAGCTTTAGCATGCATGTTAGGTTATTGAAAATGCCATGGCTTGGGTCAGGCACACCTTAGTCTTCAAGCTGACATCTTTGCTCTTTAACACCTTAAAGAGGTCTTGTGCAGCAGATTTGCATAATGCAATAAGTAGTTTGATTTCTTGAATGCTGTTTCCATGAGTGTTGATAGCTGATCCAAGAAGAATGAAGTCCTTGACAACTTCAATCTTTTCTCCATTGATAAGAATGTTGTTTATTGGACCAGTGGTGAGGATTTTTTATCTCTACATTGAGATGCATTCCATAACAAAGGATGTGCTTTTTGATCTTCATCAGTAAAAATTTTAAGTGTTCTTCACTTTCAGCAAGCAAGATAGTATCATCTGCATATTGCAGGTTGATAATGAGTCTTCCTCCAATCCTGATGCCATGTTTTTCTTCATATAACCCATCTTCTCGGATTATTTGCTCAGCATACAGGTTGAAAAAGTATGGTGAAAGAATACAACCCTGTCACACACCTTTCTTAATTTTAAACCATTCAGTGTTCCCATGTTCTGTTCGAACAACTGCCTCTTGGTCCAGGTACAAATTCTTCATGAGCACAATTAAGTGTTGAGAAATACTCATACTTCACAATGTAGTCCATAGTTTGTCATGATCCACACAATCAAAAGCCTTTGCATAGTCAATAAAGCATAGGCAAACATCTTTCTGCTATTCTCTGCTTTCAGTCAAGATCCATCAGACATCAGCAGTGACATCCCTCATTCCACAACGTCTTCTGAATCCGGATTGAGGATGAAAGAGAAGAATTCTACCAATGTCTTCAATCTGGAATTGATCAAATATGCAATCAAGATGTATTGATCATTACCGGTGATTGGAATGCAAAGGTTGGGAGCAAAGAGGAAAGATCAGTAGTTGGAAAATATGGCCTTGGTGATAGAAATGATGCTGGAGAGCACATAATAGAATTCTTCAATCAATGATTTGTTCATTTCAAATACCTTCTTTAGACAGCATAAGAGATGGCTAAACACATGGACCTCACCAGATTGAATACATTGAAATAAAATTGACTACATCTGTGGAAAGAGATGATGGAAAAGGTCCATATCATGAGTCAAAACAAGACCAAGGGCAGATTGTGGAGCAGATCATAAATTACTCATGCAAATTCAAACTGAAGTTAAAGAAACTGAAACAAGACCACGAGAGCCTAAATATGAATTTGAATATGTCCCACCTGAATTTAGAGATCATCTTAAGAACAGATTTGATACATTAAACACTAAAGACCAGAGACCAGAGGAGTTGTGGGATGACATCAAGAACATCATACATGAAGAAAGCAAAAAGTCATTAAGAACTTAAGAAAGAAGGGAAAGGTCAAAATGGATGTCAGAAGAGACACTGAAACTTACTCTCCTGCATAGAGATGCTAAAGCGAATGGAAGAAATGAGGAGGTACAAGAGCTGAACAGAAAATTTCAAAGACCACCTTGAGAAGATAAAGCCAAATACTGCAACAAACTGAGTTAAGACCTGGAGCCAGAAAACCAAAAAGGAAGAACACACTCATCATTTCTCAAGCTGGGGGAACTGAAGAAAAATTCAAGCCTCAACTTCTCATTCCTGAAGGATTCTCTGGGCAAATTATTGAGTGATACAGAGAGCATCAAAAGAAGATGGAAGGAACACACAGAGTCACTATACCAAAAGGAAATAGTTGACGTTCAACCATTTCAAGAGGTAGTATGTGTTCAAGAGCCAATGATACTGATGGAGGAAGTCCAAGTTGCACTGAAGGAATTGGCAAAGAACAAGGCATCAGAAATTGATGGAATAAAAATTGAAATATTTCAAGAAAGTGAGGCAGCAGAGGAAGCACTCACTCATCTCTGCCAAAAAATTTGGAAGAGAACTATCTGGATGACTGATTGGAAGAGATCCATATTTGTGCCCTTTCCAAAGAGAGGTGATCCAACAGAATGCGGAAATCATCAGAATGAGGGATATCGTTGCCGATATCTGATGGATCTTGGCTGAAAGCAGAGAATATCAGAACAATATTTACCTGTGTTTTACTGACTATGCAAAGGCTTTCAATTGTTTGGATCATGACAAGCTATGGACAACAATATGAAGTATGAGTATTTCTTGAACACTTAATTGTGCTCATAAGGAATTTGTACCTTGATTAAGGCAGTTGTTTGAATAGAACATGGGAACACTGAATGGTTTAAAATTTAGACAGATGTGTGACAGGGTTGTATTCTTTCACCATAATTATTCAACCTGTACTCTGAGCAAATAATTCATGAAGAAAAACGTGGCATCAGGATTGGTGGAAGACTCATGAACAACCTGCAATATGCAGATGATACAACCTTGCTTGCTTAAAACATTTACTGTTGACGATCAAAGAGCAAGGCCTTCGGTATGGATTACATCTCAATGTGAAAAAAAAACAAAACCAAAAATCCTCACCACTGTACCAATCAACAACATTCTTATCAATGGAGAAAAGATTGAAGTTGTCAAGAACTTCATTCTTCTTGGGTCAACTGTTAACACTCATGATGGCAGCAGTCAAGAAATCAAAGGACACATTGCATTAGGCAAATCTGTTGCACAAGGCCATTTTAAAGTGTTGAAGAGCAATGATGTCAGCTTGGGGACTAAGGTGTGCCTGACCCAGGCCATGGTATTTTCAATAACCTCATATGCATGTGATAGCTGGACAGTGAATAAGGAAGACTATAGAATAATTGATGCTTTTGAGTTATGGTGTTGAAGAGAATATTGATAGTGCCATGGGCTGCCCATAGAACCAACAGATCTGTGTTGGAACAAGTGCAGCCAGAGTGCTCCTTGGAGACCAAGATGGCCAAACTTTGTCTCTCATACTTTGGACATATTGTCAGGAGGGACCAGTCACTGGAGAAGGATATCATGTTTGGTTAGGTGGAGGGTCAGAGAAAAACAGGAAGACCCCCAACGAGATTGATTGGCCAAGTAGCAGCATTGATGGACTCAAGCATGGCAACAATAAAGAGGTTGGCCCAGAATAGGGCAGTGTTTCGTTCTGCTGTGCATAAGGTCATTATGAGTCGGTACTGACTCAATGGAACCTAATAGCAACCTCAACATAATTAAGAGAATATGTACAAAATCAACAGCCTACATAACTCTTAATCGAGAGAAACTGAAAGACTTCCCTTTGCGAACAGGAACCAGACAAGGATGCCCTTTATCACCACTCCTATTCAACATTCTGCTGGAAGTCTTAGCAAGAGCTTTACGACAAGACAGGGAAATTAAGGACATCCAAATTGGCAAAGAGGAAGTAAAACTCTCTCTATTTAATCTAAGAAACTGGATTATCTGAAGAAGAATGTGACATTAGGATCACAGGAATACTCACTGACAAATTACAATATGTAAATGAAACAACCTTGCTTGTTGAAACTAAAGAGCAGTTAGCATACTTACTGATGAAGAGCAAGGAGGACAGCCTTCAGTATGGATTGCAACTCAATGTAAAGAAAACAAAAATCTTCATCCCTGAACCAATGAATAACATGATAAACAGAGAAAACAGCGAAGTTGTCAAAGACTCAATTTGCTTGGATCCAGAGTTAATGCTTATGGAAACAGCAATCCAAAAATCAAAATATGTATTGTAGGCAAATCTGCTGCAAAATACCTTTTTAATGTGCTCATGGGTTTAAGATTTTAGCTTGAGGACTAAGGTGTACCTGCCCCAAGTCATGGTATTTTCAATTGCCTCATATGCATGTGAAAGTTTGACAATGGATAAGGAAAATATATAAGAATCCATGCCTTTGAATTATGGGGTTGAAGAAGAATATTGAAAATATCGTGGACAGTCAGAAGAACAAACAAATCTGTCTTGGAAGTACAGCCAGAATGTTCTTTAAAAGCGAGGATGGCTAACCTTTGTACTTGTACTTTGTACATATTATCAGAAGGCGCCAGTACCTGGAAAAGGGCATCATGCTTGTTAAAGTGGAGGATCAGCAAAAAAGGAAGCCCTCCAATGCGATGGAATGACATAATGGCAGCAACAATGGGCTCAAACAAAATAACAATTGTGAGGATGGAGCAAGACCCTTTGCTGTACATAGGATTACTATGCACCATAACAAACTTGATTGTATCTACCTATGATATTTCACAACTTCTCTTTGTTCATAATCAATATTTTTGGAGACAACTCTTTATTTTATTCACTTCTGATATTCTCTCTACTAATTGTCATTGCCAAGATGCATGATTTTTGTGTTTTTCTATCTCAAAAGATATCTTCACATTTTAGCATGCAACATGATTTCATTTATCTATAAAAGAAATCAATATTCTATTGTATATAGTCACCACATTTTGTTTATCCATTCACATGTTGATGGATATTTGAGGTGATGTCAACTTGTGTCTATTGTGATTGGTCCTGAGTGAAATAAGTCAAAGACAATCAGACAAACATCATGTTATTTACTAATACAAAGTGCAGAGAACAGGTACTTGTATTGAGATCAATATTTAACTGTGGTTACCAATGGTGGGAGGGAGAGGGGAAGAGTAAAAATGATTTAGGAAGCATTGGTTTTGGTTAATTGAGATGAACATCTTGAAAAAAAAAAAACCAGTCATAGTGATACAACATTCTTGATGTGATTGAAAACACTGAATTGGAAAATATGTGGTGCTATAGGATACGCACTGGACTGCTAACCACAAGGTTTGCACTTCAAATCCCCCAGTTGCTCCTGGGAAATCATATATAGGGTTGATATAAGAAGTAGAATGTTGTTGTTGTTGTTAAGTGCCATCAAGTTTGTTCTGACTCACAGCGAACCTGTATAGAGTCTCTGAGGAGCGGCTGGTGAGCTTGAACCACTGACTTTGAGGTTCAAACCAACCTTGTGGTCCACCGCACTATCTCACAGCATCACACCAGGATTCCAAGAAATAGACCATAGAAAAAAAAGCAAAGAAATTTGTTATGTTATTTGCAGAATATAAATAAGCAAATATGGAGATCAAAGGGTATTTTTTCCCTACTTACATAATGCCACATTTGCAAAAGAAATAGGGAGCACATTCTCTCAAAAATATGTCAAATGGAGATCATCAGAGATTGCAATTTGTATTCTCAGACACCCTTAAAAAGTAGGGGACCACCTTGAACTACCAAGCCACAATCATCTTGAAAGCTTCTTTAGGGATCTATTGTAACACTCAAATAATATGATTGATAGAACTGCCAAAAAAAAAAAAATAAATATATTGGTATCATCTGCCAAATGGATTGGAAGTAATACTTCATGTTCAATAAATCAGACAATGCCAGATTGAAGGAAAAGGGCAATATGTCACAAAAAGAGCTATATAGTAGAATTAATTACAAGGAAAAAATAGAATGTTACCAATGTTTCATGTATGAGGGAATTTCAAAGAATTTGTGGAATAATGGAATTAAAACCAAATGAAATGTTTTCACAAATTTTTGAAGCTCCGTTATATGCTTGCACACTCTTTCTAAGGAAAATACCCAATGCTTTACTTTGCTTCTGAGGCAAATCAAAATCTTCAGTAGGTATGTAATATATGTTGCTATTAAGTATTGTTGAGTTGGTTGCAACCCATAGAGACCCTGTATAGGGTTTCCAAGGAGCAGCTGGTGAGCTTGAAACTTTAACCTTGTGGTTCAAACAGACTTTGCAGTCCAGCATATTAATTCACAGTGCCATACCAGGACTCCATGCAATATATATTCACTCATTCATTGAAACCTAAAACTGCTCAACAGCTAGAAAAATCTTGTGTTGATTTTAAGACTCCAGATTATTTTATATAATGAGAGTGAATGTACCCTATAAATTCTTAACACATTAAACTATCTGAATCTGGAAATATTATATATTATTTGATGTATCCCTTTGTACATCACATTCAAACAGTGGAAATACGTGTTGATTCTTTAATCTATGACACACAGGAAGTCAAACATCTGACCCCACTGCTTGTTGCTTTTGAGCAGGTGGGTTTTGGTTTATATTCATATTTATCCTTCCCAGAGGAAACACACCAAAAACATTTCTTCACTTTATTAAAGGATAGATAAACTAACCTCAGTGTTTTTAAACAAAATAATTAATACATTTTACAGCAGTAACAATAGGAGCTATTGAATAATAGCCCCTCATTGCAATGAAAACCAGAATAAGTACCATTGCTTTGGTATACTCAAAACTTACTGATTTAAAAGAATACTGCATTAAAAAAGATTTAATGGGCCATGAGAACATAAAAGTAATGTATTGTTTTATAATCCTTTTGAGCATTCTTAGAAGAAAAGCTCTTCGTGCTTGGTGAGTAGTTTATGGGTCTTAGAGGCCCCTATAAATGTTTACTTTGATTCCTATACTTTTGGAGGCAGCTGCTTACATTAGAAAAGGAATTTGGTTCTGAGGTGGCTGATACTATGATACAAAATCAGGTTTTCTTCCAACTTTAAAATGTTCTTCTATACATTGCAGTCAAAAACTTTTTAGAATTATTATGATCTAAAATATATGCCTTTGCTGTATGTGTTCATTCATTCAATAAGTACTTTTAGAATACATAAACGTGCCAAAAATTCTGCTGAAAATTAACTGTAGCAATATATTTGAACATACTGCAGTAAAATGAATATTTAACTGCATATTGAAAACCTTACTTCAAGGTAGTGTTACTATTGGGAACCTTAGTCATGGAGTAATTGAGACTGGAATATGAATCTTTATGCTTCATTTGTTGGTTTTTCAAAATTACTTAAAAATTCTTTAAGTCTCAATTGAATCAGTTAAAAATGAGAATAAAAACCTCTTCCCTACTTGACCATGTGACCATTAAATAGCATTCAATTCATAAATGCACTTGGTAAAAATCTTGGAGTTCTGGTGTGGTACTTTGGAATAACGCACCGGAGCACAAGGTCAGTTTGAACCATAAGGTTGATGGTTCAAACTTATAAGAGCTGCTCCTTGGAAGCCTTATACAGGGTCACTATGAGTGTGAACTGACTTGATGGAACTTAAAAACAAGTAAAAATCCTGATGCATTCAACATTTATTAACCATTGTTATATATGGTTATTAATAATTGAATAAATAATGTGTGTGTTTTTAATGACAAAGAAGGGCTAGCTATGTATGTGTGAGCATTTGCTTTTATTAAAAAAGTACAAAATATTCTGGTGCTAACTACAAAAGTACTAGAATATTCTTTAGAACAGAGGCATTTGATCAGCTCTTCTTAATTGACTGAAGAGTTCATGAAAATGTTTTCCATTTAACCAATAGATCTGTTTTGGAAGAAGTGCAGCCAGAGTGCTCCTTAGAGGCTAAGATGGCCAAACTTCATCTCTCATACTTTGGACATATTGTCAGGAGGGACCAATTGCTAGAGAAGGATATCATATTTGGGAAAGTGGAGGGTCAGAGAAAAAGAGGAAGACCCCCAATGAGATGGGTTGGCCAAGTTGGCATCAACGATGGATTCAAGTGTGGCAACAATAGTGAGGTTGGCCCATAATCAGGCAGTGTTTCGTTCTGCTGTACATAAAGTCTCTATGGGTCGGTACCAACTCAATGTCACCTAACAACAACAACAGCTACATCTTTGGACTTCTTGGTGGTGCTGTGGATCAGCATTAGACAATGAACCACAAGGTAAGCAATTCAGACCTACCAACTGTTTCTTGGAAACCCTTTAAAGGATTGTTATAAGTCAGAACCGACTGAACAGCACTTAACAACAGCAACTACCACATATTTGGAGTCCTGGTGTGACACTATAGGATAAGTACTGGACTACTCACCATAGTGTTAGTGATTCAAACTCACTTGCAGCCCCTTGGAAACTCTATAAAGAATCACTGTGAGTCTGAACTGGCTCCATGACATTTAACAATAACCATAACTACAACTTTATTCTTTTCTCCTCTGAAGTACTAGGATGACCTCATATATTTCTTAGATGTGCCAACTGAAAATAAGAGCCATACTAGGCAAAGTCATGACTTGACACTCGTAAGAGAAACCACAGGATTAACAAAATGTATGGAATAAAAGCAATAAGAAAAAAAGTATGTAAGGATATACTGTCCATCTCTCCTTCATTACATAAAGAGAGTCGCTTTGAGTCAGAACTGACTCCATGTAAATCCTGTGATATCTATAATTTTAATCTAGAAAATTTCAGATTAGGTTATGATTGTACCCTCTTTAATTTAAAAAAAAGGGGGGAGGGACTAGTTGAACAAAAGAGGAGGCTGGAGCATGTTGTAGATCAAAAGGCAGGTTACACTTAAAAGAAAACAAAAAAACCCCAAAGAATTAATAAAAAACAACAACAAAAAACCACAATGATAAGAATATGTCAAAGGTACACAAGAGTCAATGGAAAAGTCCCCAGTGATCAAACAAGACCAGATGCAGAAGCCAAACAAGGATAAAGTAGTATTTCATAATCACACAGGGTGTAAAGTAAATACCCATGAACATTTATTGGTGTCAGTAATTGATTAAATTAAAAATACATGCGAAAGATAAGGTGACTCTCTCCTGCAGAAGAATTCCAAATAGTTTGTGTAGATTCTATCTCTTTAAGGAGGTGAAGCATAATGCTTTAATTCTCAACTGTAATCTGTACTTACTTATTTTTAAGGAGTTCAGTAAGAGAGGAATAGGGAGAGAACAACTTTATAATGGAGAAACCTGACAAACAGTAACTCAACTAGATGTTCAATTATCAAGGCCAAAATCAATATGGAATTGTCTTCTTGAAAGTTTTCATTATTGATATGTAAGCTATTGTTGTTAAGTGCTGTTGAGTCATTTCTGACCCTTAGTGGTCCTGTATAGTTTCCAAGGAGCAGCTGGTGAGCTTGAACTACTGACCTTGGCGTTCAAACAGACCTTATAGTCCAGTGCATTAACCCACAGTGCCACATCAGGGCTCCTATGTGTGATGAGAAGAGCATTTATCTCTGTGATCTTCCTTCCTAAAACCTATAACTGCCGTCTAATCATTAGAAAAGTATCAATTTAAGATCTTTCTCCAAAATACCTAACCAATAGTTCTCCATGTCATACTCTTGTTCCCAGTCCATGCGTTCCTAAGAATCAAGATTGTCTGAAGTCATGATGAATAAAACTGTTTATGTTTACTTACTATATATATCTTCACCTAAGAAATGGTGAGAATTACATAATTTGTAAGGTTGTTATAATGATTAAATGAGTTAGTATAAGAAAAGATCTGAGAGTGCTGTCTAATATACTCTGGGATCAGTGAATGATTAGTAATAGTCATTATTCTTTTTCTAGCTGGTTTGATACTAATCTTTTCTTTCTGCCATCCATAAGTTCTTCAAAGTCTTTATTATCCCATTCATCAACCGTTTCTATTTTTTACCAATGCTGCAGTATGTTTTCTACTATATTTCATTATCTTTTATGTGACCTGGCCTTAAGACATGAAGATTTAATAAAATTAAAGACCCATCTCACTAGTTTGCTAATATGTAGTTCATAAAGTGCAACATATATCTATAACAAATATTATTTATTATCAATGTGTGAAAAAGAAAACAAAGTATAAATTATTTTAACTTGCCTAAAAGTAGCTCTGGTAGTATAGTGGATTATGAGCTAAGTTGCTAACGAAAAGGCGAGAAGTCTGAATCTACCAGTTGCTCCGAGGGAGAAAAGATGAGATTTTCTTCTCCAGTAAAGACAATGTCAGAAACCCTATGAGTTGAAACTGACTAAATGGCACACAACCACTACCACCACCAAGATCATATAGCTAGGACAGTGTAAGATTTATAAATTCACCTTTTGCTTCAAACTATATACATTTTATAAATTGATACCTAACCAGATAGTGGGAAGTTTAGAAGAAACATTAGCATAAACATTAAAAACTGTAACTTATCCACATTCAATTCAAGATCAATTTTAGAGAAATACAAATGTCCAAATATAAGAATTCAGGGAATTTGCTTGATTGACATTATAAAATTCAAACACACTGACTATACGTTGCAAAGATACAAATTGTTTATGATTTTCTCCCTTCTGTAGTTGATAGCATGTATCTAACAACCTGAACCTACTCCATGACACATAACCACCAATCACCATCTACCAACCTATCTATCATGTGTGGTAAGGTGGAGGGTCAGAGAAAAAGAGGAAGACCCCTAATGAGATGGATTGGCAGTATGGCTGAATAAATGGGCTCAAGCGTGGCAACGACTGTAGGTTGGCCAGGACTGGGCAGTGCTTCATTCTGTTGTGCTTAAGGTCACGATGAGTCAGTACCGACTTGCTGGCACCTATCAACAACAAAAAATATCAAAATGGGGTCGGTTTACTCATTAGGTCTCGATGAATGCGGACCCTGCAAATGAGACAGTTAGTTTAAAAATTAAATGAGATGACTTCATGGTCCTAGATGGAGAACAAGATGTGCTTAAGCCTACCCAGATTGCAATCTCAGGAACTAGGCAGCTGCGGCCCTAAAGGTAGAATGTTTGAGAAGAATCATGTCTTATCATTTCTTTTTCCCTAAAAGGTAGAATGTTTGAGGAAATTAATTGCCTTATAGTTTCTTTTTCCAAAGAATACTATCCTGATGCATTAAGGATAAAATAGATTAAGTATACATCCAAATAAGGAGCTCTGGTAGCGTAGTGGTTACGAATCGGGCTGCGAACCTTAAGGTCAGCGGTTCGAAACTACCAGCCGCTCCGCAGGAGAAAGATGAGGCTTTCTACTCCCGTAAAGATTTACACCCTCGGAAACCCTGTACAGGGTCGCTATGGGTTGGAACCGACTCGAAGGCACTTAACAACAACAACATACATCCAAATATAATTTACCATATATAATGTGCCTGCCTTTGTGATGGACAGGACAGTCTTGAGAGGTTATTCTCCCTGTTCTCCTGACTGCTGGATTTCTGTTAATAAAGCTTGGATCAGATCTATCCACATCTCTGTGATTGACTACAATGACAGATGAGAAACCGTCATTTCGGTTTTGCAACATTCTGGTGACCGCAAACAGACCACGTAGACTCTCCAGGTAAGAAGTATTACTAGAAAGGGACTTAGTCTCCTTCATGAGTGATATTGCTTGCTGGAAGGCCCGCCTACTGGTTTCCTGAACAGGTGACCCAGGAACACAGTACCCAAACACTCCTAGTAGCACTGCCAAGAATCTTTTTCTTGGGAGTCTTCAGCCCTGTGTTTCCTGCACTCACCATCTATCACCTTGTTTTTGAGATTCCCCTTGCTTTATTCTGGGTGCACACACAGGGCCAAGGTAGACAGGAAGTAATTTCCTAAAAGTATTCGATCTGTATCTGTTTCTGTTAAGGGTAATCTCTGTATCTGAAAAATAGGAACATAGGCCACAATTCCAATGAAAAGCCCTTTAGGGTGTATTTTATCTGACTAGTCTCTGTATGGAGTCCTGCTGTGTCACTGTGGGTTAATGCACTGGATTACAAAATTAATTTGAACCACAAGATCAGCAGTTCAAACTTATCAGCCGCTCCACAGGAAACTTATACAGGGTTGCTGTGGGTTGGAACCAACTCAATGGCACTTAACAACAACAAGAAGTCTGTTGGGACAAAAGAGTCCATTGGGACAAATCCTGTCTGTGTTTAGTTAACCACTATAAAGATGTAAATGAGAATTTCCATCCTAAAGGAAGGAACGTCCATTAAGAAGAATCCTGTCTGATTGGTATGTTTATGGATATGCCTCTATGACTAAAAAAGAATAGTGTTTTACTGTAATACAGCTTGGCCTATGTACAATCTAGATTGTGGGGAGAAATGGTTTTGAATTGATCCTGATATTGTTATGCTATCTTACAGTTTGAATTGTTCTGTAAAAAAAAAAAAAATCAGGAAACTGGGACGAAATCCCTTATGTACAGACTTTTATGATCTTGTACAATAGAGACGCAAGTATGAAAAGTACCCTCTTGACTGAACAGTGGGAAAAAGAACCTGACCACCCAACTGAGCCAGACAAAAAGTCTGAGACACCTCAGGTCTGCCTTGATGACTGTTAAAGAGCAGAAAAACTTAGACATTGTTGTTGTTCCCACTAATGGTGACCCTGTATGGGGCTTCTGCAGGGTAGCTGGTGAATTTGAAATGCAGGCTTTGTGAGCTGGGGCTTTGACCTGTGACACCATACCAGGACTCCAATTTAGACATACAAATAGTTAATGTCTTAACTGTGCCTACAGTGCTGAATGCACCATCAGCACCTACTACCAAAAGCGTAGCCTGAAGTAGTGAACTGGCCCTGCCTTATTTAACTGCTGAAGAAAGCAGTTTACTAGTGGTTTCTCCATTCCATACCTGGAAGGAACAACCCATTTAGATGGAGGGCTACCCGGAACAAAACCAGAGCAATACACCCTCCAGCAAATGCCCGTAAGATTGAATATAGAAGGACAATCTGCCGGATATTACTGGGCACAGACTCCTTTCTCTACCTTGGACTTGTTAAATAGGAAAAATGTGAATCCTCCCTATCAATATGACCCTGGCAAAAGAACAGACTTAATATCCACAATATTAGCTATCTATCACCCTAACTGGGTAGATATTCCGATTCTGTGGACCATACTCCTGACCAGCCATGAAAGGTGCAGTATGAAGCAGCATGGATCAGTGGAGAAAAACTCGAATGGACCCTGGCTGCAGTCAAGACAATTCCTTTAACTGAGTCAAATTGAAATCCAAATGACAGGGACCTACTGTGGTTGGAGCATTATAAAAAGTGCATCCTTGGAGGTCTGAAGAAGAGAGTTTCTAAACAAAAGAGCTTCAATATGGTACAGACAGTTCAGTAGAAGCCAAATGAGGACCTCTCTGAATTCCTCAAACAAATCTATCAGGCTTACTTACCATAAGTACACAGACGGTGACCCTGAGGACTCAGCAAATATTGGAATGGAATGGTTAACTTGACTTTTAGCTCCCCAAACACCACTAATATGAAAAAGAAACTGCAGACATTCGACAGGGCAATCGGCATGAATCCATCTCAGCTGGTTGACATTGCCTTCAAGGTATTCAACAGCTGAGAGGATAAGAAGTCTCAGGCTGTTACTCTCTTCCTAAAAGACCACTTGAGGTAAGACTGTGTGGTCCCAAGGAGGAGCACCGAAAAGAAAGAGGGCCTTAAGCAAGGACCAATGTGCTTATTGCAAAAAGCATGGACACTGGAAATATGAATGGCCAAATCACAGGGGAGGATCTAACAGGAAAAGCTACTCTCCAACTCAACAGATGGCAGAACAAGCTTCATTGTCTGAAGAAGACAGTGCCCGGAGGATCCAGCATGATTTGACATCAACCTCTGCCATCCCTATTTCCCCCAGGAATTCTGGGTAAAATGACAATGGGGGGGACAGACTATGGATTTCTTAGTGGACACTGGGGCCACTTATTCAGTGATTAATATGCCTCTGACTTACCCATCATAACATCCAGTGATGGTGACTAGAGTCTCAGCAGGCCTGAGGACCAGTTCTTCCTGAAACCCCAAGACTGCTTCATTGGGGGAAAAAATGGCAAACCATCTCCTGTATATGCCTGACTTCCCAGTCCCTTTACTGGGCCGGGACCTGCTGTCAAAGTTGCTTTGTCAAATAATTATTTTTCCTGAAACCAAAATTCTGCAGATGGAGTTTCCTAATGAATATGCTTGGTGATCACTGGTTCAAACTCTGGAAACCATTCCAGGTTGGCCTGATGAGAAGGACAATCGGGTCCACCCCCTCTTGTGGGCTAGCAGAACTCTGGGGAGAGCCAAGAGAGCTGTACTGAGGTCCAATTGGAGCCTGGAAGCCAACAATCCTGCAGAAATCAATATCCTCTCAGGAAAGAGGCTGAGAAATTCACTCTGGGCCAGCCTATCACCATCCATGTTCCCTCTCAGGTCTTTTCCCTGACGAATGGGGCACTATCAAGCTATTTTGCTGAATAATCAGAACATTGCCCTGAGAAGTGTAGGTTGACTAAACCCAGACACCCTCCTTCTGGATGTAGCTGCTGGAGGGATGAATCATGGTTATATAAAAATCACAGACGAAGTATTTTCCAGCTGACCTGACTTGTTTGACCAATCATTATACCCAGTGGACTGAGCATTGTTTGTAAGTAGAATTAAATGGAAAAAAAAAAAAAAAAAGAGAGAGAAAGTATGTGGTAGTGACCTTGGAAGAGCTGGTGGGGGCAGTAGCTCTCCCACCCATGACCTCAGCCCAAAGGGCCGAACTGATTGCATTAATGAGGGCATCAGAAATGTCAGCAAGAAAAGCTGTGAATGTATATACAGGCTCAAAATTCTTCCCACTTTACTTTGCATGTTGCATGCACGTAAGACATTGTTCAGCTTCCCCAGAAGATGACAGTAATGCACTACCCTGGTCATCAGAAAGGGATGGATGAGGTCTCAGTGAAAATGGCTTAATTGATCAGGAATGCTGAGCTGGTAGACCCTTTGTTCCCACATATAGACCTGACTGAATGCCAACCTCATTATGAGCCAAAGGACTTGAGTTGAACTGAGATGAAAGGATTTGAAAAGAAGTTGAGGAATAAAAAGTGAATGAATGATAGTGAAATTGTTCAAGTTACATGAAGTGAAGGAATAGAAAGTGAATGACTAGAATGGTTATGATCCTGAGAAAACTAGCTCCTGCTCTCCTTAAATGAGTCCATGAAATAACCCTGTACAGGAAAGAGGCCCCGACTCCAGAATAAGAAATTGGCAAAATTCGTTCAGGATGTTGGCTCTAACTGTCTCTCCAGCTTTAAGAACAATCCCAAGACAAACCCAGGACAACAGACTGGCCTGCACCACCATCAAGGTAAACAACCCTTTGAAAATTCACAGATTGATTTCACACAGATGCCCCTAAGTTGGGGACTTAAATATTTGCTGGTTTTGTTTTTGTTGATACCTTTTCTGGATGGGTTACTTTCCCCAACCAGACTGAGTGGGCTTCAGAAGTAGTAAAGATCCTCTTGAAAGAGATTATCCCTAGGTTTAGACTCCTAATTCCAGAGTAGTAAAGTAGCATCATTCGTTGCTGATGTTACTCAACCAATCAGCAAGAACCTATGGATGAAATAGCGATTGCATTCAGCATGGAGATCCCAATCTTTGAGTAAAGTGGAGAAAATGAATCATACTTTAAAGAAACAAATGGCAAAGCTCTGTCAGGAAATTTGTGTACATTGGGACCAGTTTCCAAATTTAGATAGCCCCAGAAGCGGGCTTAAATTGAGCCCTTAACTTTAGCTCCCTTCCAGGCAGCTTCTATCAACCTTCCACTGGACCTCAACCAATATTTGAAGGTGCAGTGGTATTCACAACACCTCTACCACCCACTTTCTATTATTCTTAAATGTACTCTTCCTAGGTCTGTTTCCTCCCCTACAGATAACCTGCACCCCTTGCAGTCTGGAGATTGTGTCCTGCTCAAAATGTGGAAAGACAGACCTGACTCCCAGTTAGAGATGTGAACTGGGCTTTAGGAGAGTCTGCTGATTACCCCCACCCCGCTCAAACTCAAGGGCCTCAAGACCTCGCTCAAAACACAGGAGTCATGAAAAATCCTGGAGAAGAGTGGGCTGTGGATTCTTTCTTCAATCTCAAACTGTTATTAAAGTTGCATTAATTTCTCTCCTGCTATGCATTACACATTCAGATCTAATCACCTATCATTGGAATGAGAATGTTTAGATATACCTGGGCAAGCATGTAATAAATGCATTCAATTTCTGTTTAAAAAAAAAAAAAAAAAATCTGTTGAAAAATCCTTTACCTCCTGCCTTACTGGAGTTAGTACTTCTGTAACACAGCTCCAGCAAGGTGCTTCTTTCTCTGTGAAACTAAGACCTTCTCCTACATCCCCATTAAATCTACTGGGAGCGGGCAGGGAGGGGAAGGCCCTGTGTTTTTGGAAGACTCACCACCTTCCTACACCAGAAACGGGACTTGACTGATTGACCTCATCATCAACTCACCCGAGAGCTAGTGCGTTCTGCACTTGATTTCGGTGTGGATCTATAACTGTTCAGTCCAACTGAACCTGTGACCCTACCACTTTTTGTAATGCTTTCTAAGTTTGTGATCTTAAGTGTGAAAATCAATACTTGTCTGTACAATAGTAAAGACCCTTAATGCCACCTTCCAGTATGACACTGCCCTAAGTGTAAGGGCTTCTTTAGAGCAGATAAAGAAAGTTGGCTGTCTTAGTCACCTAATCTAGAATGGCTATACATATTGTTGTTGTTGTTGTTGTTGTTGTGAAGTGCTGTGGAGTCGATTCCGACCCATAGCGACCTGTATAGGGTTTTCAAGCAGCAGCTGGTGAGCCTGAACCACAAACTTTGCAATTCAAATGGCTTTGCAGTCTAGGGCATTAACCCACAGTGCCACACCAGAACTCCATACATGTTAATAGTGAGGATCTAATTTGTATTGTTATAGGAATTTTTGTATGTTACTGAGGGTTAACGCACTGGTCTACAAGGTTGATTTGAACTGCAAGGTTCAAACTCACTAAGCTGACCCTTAGGAATCTTATACAGCGTTGCAATGGATCAGAACTGACTCCACAACACTTAACAACACAGTAGTCAATAGTCACCTTACTATAGCATCCTTTATAAAATGTGTTAGTTTGGTAGTTTGTTGAAGTTTAGTTCTTTTAATCCAAGAAATAACAACTGGGGCTAAAGTAACTATTTTCATTTGAAGCAGATTTCATAGACATGAAATATAAAAATGGGGAATGGAAGCATGGATCTACAGATCTAAACAAAATGGAGCCGATTTAGTCATTGTTGTTGTTGTTAAGTGCCATCCAACCTATAGCGACCCTATAAGGAGCAGATAGTGAGCTTGAACCGCTAACCTTGCAGTTCAAATGGCTTTGCAGTCTGGTGCATTAACCCACAGCACTCAATAAATGAGGACCCTGCAAATGAGGAAGTTAGTTTAAAAATGAACTGAGATGACCTCATGATCCTAGAAGGGGAACAGAATGTACTTAAATCCACCCAGAGAGTTATCTCAGGAATTAAGCAACTGTGACCCTAAAAGTCGGAATGTTTGAGAAGGATTAGTCACGTATTGATTCTTTTTCTAAAGAATGCTATCCTGATGTTAAAATAGATTAAAGTGTACATCCAAATATAACTTACCCTGTGTAATGTGTCTTCTCTTTGTGATGGACAGGACAATCTTGAAAAGTTATTATTCCTGTCCTCCAGACTGCTGGCTTTCTGTTGTTGTTGTTGTTAAGTGCCGTCGAGTCGGTTCCGACCCTTAGCGACCCTGTACAGGGTTTCCGAGGGTGTAAATCTTTACGGGAGTAGAAAGCCTCATCAGTCCCCCGCGGAGCGGCTGGTAGTTTCGAACCGCTGACCTTAAGGTACGCAGCCCGATTCGTGAGCTCTGGCTTTCTGTTAATAAAGCTTAAATCTCATCTCTCGCCATCTCTGTGATTGAATACAGCGACAGGAGGCAAACCCTTGTTTGGTTTTGGCTACATAATAAGTTCAGAGTAAAGATATTTGAGTACATTAGATTATTCAAGCGTATACTGCAAAAAGAGGAAGACCCCCCAACGAGATGGATTGGCCAGGTGGCATTATTGAAGGCGTCAAGTGCGGCGTCGGTAGTGAGGTTGGCCCAGGATAGGACATTGTTTCGTTCTGCTGTGCATGGGGTCGCTATGAGTCAGTTCCGACTTGATGGCACCTGACAACAACAACATACTGCAACTGCTCAGGAGTCATATCTGGTACAATTTCTACATGTGTGACTTATTAGTTGTGAGATTTTAAAGTAAATTCTTTAATCACTGAGAGCCTAAGTGTGTTATCTGTAAAAAGGAGAGCTCTAATAGCTGTAGTGGTCATGAATCGAGCTGCGAACCGCAAGGTCAGCAGTTTGAAACTACCAGCTGTTCCACAGGAGAAAGATGAGATTTTCTGCTCCCGTAAAGATTTACAGCCTCAGAAAACCTGTACAGGGTCGCTATGAAACGGAACCAACTCCACAGCACATAACCACCACCACCACCACCACGAGTGAAAGATTGAAAACAGTTTTTGACTGCCCGGTAACATAGTAGTTAACGTGTTGAACTGCTATCCAAAAGGTTAGCAGTTTGAATCTATCAGCCACTGCTTGAGAGAAAGATGAGGCTTTCTGCTTCCATAAAAGATTTACAGTCTTGGCCACTGTACACAGGATAGCATTGATTTGGAACCAAATCAACAGCACACAACCCGATTCAGCACACAATAACTGTTAATAATATTTATACTATTACTTCAAAAAATCTCCCTGGTCTTAGTTTGTCTGAAATGTACCAAACCCAAACCAAACCATCAACTCAATTCTGACTCATAGCAATCTTTGAGAACAGAGTATGACTGCCCCATGGACCTTCCAACTGTACATCTTTATGGAAACCCACTGTTATATTGTTCTCCAGCAGAGGAGCTAGTGGATTGAAACCTACACTCTTTGGTTAGCAGCTGAGTGATTTTACCACTAAAATTTGTGATTCTATTGAGATCACAAGTTGAGAACTATAGATACTGCAACCCAAATAATAATATCACCATTCAACATGTAAATTGCAAGTTTTGACTCACAATGACCTTGAATAGTGTTTCTGAGGATGGGTTCCTGGATTTGAACTATGGATCATTTGCTTAGCAGTCCAGTGCTTATTTTGCATAACCATAGCAGGACACCATTCATTGTAGTGTGTCACTTTATTAGCTTAATGGAAATTAAGTAAATGAAAAAATCTTAAATCATAATTTCCACTTATATAACTTTGGTAGGCAAAATAATAACTCTCAAAATGGCACCATCATAATACACAGATGTTGTAAATATTTTAATTTATAAAGTAAAAGGGATTTTGCAGGTGGGATTTAGTTAAGGATTTTGAAATGGAGATTATTCTGGCTAACTCAGGAAGTCAGGTGGGTCCAATACAAAATCTCAAGGGTCTTTGCAAATGAAAGGAAGGTCGAAAAGTCAAAGACATAGAAGGCAATGTGAGAAAGAAGGAGAGGTAGAATGATATTTGAAGGTGCTGTGTTGCTGGTATTGAGAGAGAAGGGAGGAAAATGAGGTTAAAAAAAAAAAAAAAAAAAGTTGGCAGTTCCCAAAGATTGAATACAGGAAATGGTTTCTCCAATGAGAGCCTCCAGAAAGAAGCCAGTCATCCAAACACCTTGTTTATAACACACTAGAATCCATTGGTTCTACTCCTGGTGTGGTGCCTTAGGATAAGCACTTGACCTCAAGGTCCTTTGAATACAAAGATCTGTGGTTCAAACTCACCAGCTCTTCTGGAAACACTCTTCAGGGTCACTATGAGTTGAAACTGACTTGATGACACACAAAACAACCACAGAGGACCCATTTTTGACTACAGAATTATAGAACAATAAGATAATGAGTTTGAATTTGTGTTGTTTTAAAGGATAGTTTGTGGAAGCCCTGGGTGGTGTAACTGTAAAACACTTAGCAACTAGTCAAACTATTGGAGATTCAAACACATGCAGAGGCTCCTCTGAAGACAGACTTGTTAATCAGCTTCTGAAAGATCAAAGCTTTGAAAATTGTGAGAAGCAGTTCTAATCTGCACACAATGAGTCACCAAGAGTCAGAATTGACTAGAAGCAACAAAAAGCCAGAAGCAAGTGGGAATTCATTACAGTAACATTGATAAACTAATATATTAACCACAACAGATAATCTAATATTTACTTAAATGCTGAAGGATTTAATGCTGAAAAGAATCCTATTTGGTACAACTTGTGAATAGAGAATCTGAAACTTTTAATTCTAGTTACTTGTTCTTTAAATGTTGCTGGTGACATTGTCTGCAGATAATGTGATAGAAAATTATCTGAAGACATTTTACTTTCAACTGAAAATATGAATTTAACAGTGTGGAGGGTGAAAAATATTCTCAGTTTAATTTTGTTTTAACATAATTGTCTGCCAATTTTTCTAGTTATAATTCAGTCATAAAGATTTTTTCCAGGTTCAATTATATTTTATCTCTTACGGTAATGTATACAGCATTTATAAAACTGTTACACTGAGAATGCAATTAAATTTGATTTTTAAACTGTAAAATATCCATTTCAGTCATTTTCCCATGCTTGACAATCACCTGTTCAAAGACACAGCAGCTCTGAACTTGAAGAGAACCAGTGGATAAACAGCGTATCTATTTGTGTGTGAAACTGTAAACGATTTTGCTTTAGTTTAAAAAATAGAATTATTGTATGTTTTTCTGTTTTTCATTTTCCCTTTTCCAAAGGTGAATATCTCAACCAAAAGTAATGTGTCTTTCAGATAGTGGTATTTATTTCAAATACAGTACTTTATCTCCTTCAAGATATAATTAAATGACATTCAATCAAACACTTTCGCTCCGCTGGGTTCTCACTTCTAAGAATTAAGTGAGTTTATTCTGACACTCTTGCTTTTGATTATTCCATAAACAAAACTGACCAAAGATAAGCTCATTTAAAGTTTGAAGAAGCAATTCACATATCTCTTACATGTTCAAAGTATATATTTGACATCTATAAAGTTTTTTGTGAAAGGATGTGTCTTTATGGTATGTTTTAAGAGAACTCATTATTTTGATATACTGATGTATGTAAGTGGGTATTTTCTGTTGGGACAGAAAAGGATGCATCAACAAATAAAATGAAACTCAGCATCTCAGATACATTGAGCAATGAACATTGCTTTACATTCATAATCCTGTGTTCAGATTAATAGACTCTCAACAATTTGTTAAAGAAGACATTTTCAAAAATTGGCATTAGGGATACTAGTAGTTAAATTAAGTATAAAATACTCAGAGAATCAAATGAAGTCATCTTTGCTTGTAAAATTTTAAATAAAATCACTTTTATACTCTTGGTATTTTTCTGCCCAATGTATATCATTGCTTGTAGTTAGTTATTTTCTCTATAAATCATCATTTTTGTCTTTGTTTTTACACAGAGATAGTACATAAGCAATTTTTCTATAGGATACATATAATTTTCTTTAATGATTTATTTGGCAAGAACTTAATAATAGTAAATAGGAATGAAGACCAAAAAATTTTGTATGTTTTTATTTAGTGTTAGCCTTCATTTGATTTAGAATTACATATGATGAGTATAAATAAGTAAATTAGATTTTATTATTTTTATTTTTAAGACAATACATCTTGAGAGAGTAACATGATGGAGACACCATTAAAATAAAACAATTCGAGAAGGATATTAAGAGTCTACAAAGATAAATGATGAAGAAAAAGATACTGCAAATTGGTTCTATCAAAAATGAAAAATGAATACAATTTGATTTATTTTGAGACCCTTGGAATTATGGAGTCAATACATAATACATGCCTCAATTTACTTTAGCTTATCTGTTGCAAACTAACATACAGATAGATACATTTAAAAAACAGAAAAATTTAAGATGCAAAACATTATTATAATGGTTGCAATTGAAAATAACTTGATACTCAATTCCTATTTTTCCCATCACATACTTTTTAACATTTAGGGGCAATGATTTAATTAATTCAAGTAGCTTAAATTTATTAAATACAGTTTAATAAAAGCTTTGAAAAGTATCATTAGCAGCTCTAAAAACAACACTGTACTGTAATACAAAAAAAAAAAAAAAAAATGGTGGTGGTGTGACACTATGCACAACAGAAGGAAACACTTCCCAGTCCTTCATCATCCTCACAAGTGGTGTTTGTTACTCTTGAGCCCACTGCTGCTGCTGCCACTCTGCCAATCCATCTTTGGGGGTCCTCCTCTTTATTGCTGACCTTCACTGTGCTCAGCATGATGTCCTTCTTCAAGTATGTGCAAATCTTCAAGTATGTCCTCCTGATAGTATGTACAAAGGATAAAAGATGAAGTCTCACAGATCTGGGTCCCAAGGAACATTCTGGCTGTATTTCTTACAATGTTGTTGTTGTGTGCCGTGGAGTCGGTTCCGAATCATAGCGACCCTGTACAGGGTTTCCGAGGCTATAATACAGATTCATTTATTCTTCTGGCAGTCCATGCTACTTTTAATATTCTTCTCCTACACTAAAACTTAAATGCATCAATTCTTCTATGGTCTTTCTTACTCATTGTCCAACTTTCAAATGCATGTGAGGCTATTGAAATACCATGGCTTGAGTCAGAACACCTTAGTCCTCATACTGATATCTTTGCTCATGAGCATTTTAACAAGGTCTTATGCTGATTTGCCTAATGCAATATATTGTTTAATTTCTTGCCTGCTGCTTCCGTGAGTGTTAATACTGGATCCAAGCAAAATAAAGTCTTTGACAACTTCAATCTTTCCCCCTTATATCATGATGCTATTTATTGGTCCATCTGTGAGGAATTTTGTTTTCTTTACATTGAGGTTTAAGCCATACTGAAGGCTGTACTTTTTGATCTTCATCAGTAAGTATTTTAAGTCCTCTTCACTTTCAGCAAGCAAGGTTGTATCGTTTGTTTATCTCAGGTTATTATAGTCTTCCTCCAATCCTGATACCATGTTTTTCTTCACATATTCCAGCTTCTCGAATTATTTGTTCAGCATACAGATTGAAAAAGTATGATGAAAGAATTCAACCCTAGAGCAAAGATTTCCTGATTTTAAACCATTCAGTATCTCCTTGCTCTATTCAAATGACTGTCTCTTTGTCTATGTACATGCTCCTCATCACCGCAATTAAGTGTTCTAAAATACTCATTCTTTGCAATATTATCCATAACTTGTCATGATGCACACAGTCAAAAGTCTTCATAGTAAAAACAAATACTTTTTTTTCTGGTAGTCTCTGCATTCACCGATGGTCCGCTTGACGTCAGCAATGATACCCATCATTCCTTGCTCTCATCTATTCCTGGCTTGAATTATTGGCAGGTCTCTATTGATATACTGCTGCAGCCATTTAAAAAATTATTTTAAGCAAAATTTTACTTGCAGGTGATAAGGATGATATTGTTTGGTAATTTCTACTTTCTTTTTTGGGTCACCTCTCTTTGGAATGGGCACAAATACAGATTTCTTCCAATCAGTTGGCAAGGTAGCTGTCTTCCAAATTCCTTGGCAAGGATGGGTGAGTGCCTCCAGTGCTGCTTCAGTCTGTTGAAAGATCTTATTTGTATTCTGTCAGTTGCTGAAACCTTGTTTATTGCCAATACTTTCAATGCAGACTGGACTATTTCCTTCAGTGCAGTAGCTCTTGACCATATGCTACCTCTTGAAATGGTTGAATATTGACCATTTCTTTTTGGTACCATGACTCTGTTTATTTGTTCCATTTTCTTTTGATGATTTTTGCATTACCCAATATTTTACACAGAGAATCCTTCAGTATTTCAAGTCAATGCCTGAATTTTTTTCTTCACTTCTTTCAGCTTGAGAAATGCTAAGCATGCTTTCCCAAGAATAGATTTGTTGCATTAGAAATTTGATGTGGGATGACATCAAGAACATCATACAAATAGAAGGCAAAATATCAGTAAAGACAAAGGAAAGAAAGAAAAAGACAAAAATGCATGTCAGAAGAGACTCTGAAACTTGTTCTATAGCATTTGTTGTTAAGTGCCATCAAGTGAATTCCATCTCTTATCGACACTGTGTAGAGTTTCTAGTGGATTGTGACTGCTGTTCTTATGGTGTACAGTCCAGTGCTGATCCATAGAGATGCTAAAATGAATGCAAGAAATGGTGAAATAATAGAGCTGAACATAATATTTCAAAGGGCACCATGAGAAGACAAAGTAAAATATTATAATGAAATGTGCAAAAACGTGAAGTTAGAACACCAAAAGAGATGACTGTGCTATTTATATCATATATATCATACTATGGGATCTCAGTAGCTCTGTTGGACAACTACCAGATTTCAAACCACAGTTCAGCTGTTTGAGTTTTTTACCATTCACTCTATAAGCACAAGATGATGTTTTCTGCTTCTGCAAAGATGTACAGCCT
>NW_006408593.1:1772681-1792035 GCF_000296735.1 Chrysochloris asiatica | reverse complement strand
CTATCAGTAACTATATTTAAAGTTATACATATATTTTATAGTAAAATTAATCTTGGTTTCTTTATCAGTGTTCCACTAATTAGAAATTGCCACATGTGTGTAAAGGAATATATGTAAATGAATGTCAACTTTAATCCTATAATCTCTTCACAGAGCATCCTGATGTTAATTGCATCATATCACTTACGTTGAGTGCACAAAATCTTTTATTGATACTGTTTTTCCCAAATAGAATTGGAGGACCAGCTTGTTAGAGACAAAGCTTGCTTTTTGTTTTGTTTTTTCTTTTCTTAGTTTAAAATTTTAATATACCAATATAGTGCATTTCCACTCAAGATAAGTGTGCTTTTCAAAAACAAATCAATTAATCCTTAAATGGATGAAAATGCATCAATAAATGATTAATTGAAGAATGGATTTGAATAAATAGCTTAACACTAAGATTATTATTATCTTGCAAATTTTGCCTGTTGCCTCATTTTAAACTCTTGAAACTTCTATAATTTTCTTAGTGTCTGTTAGTCAGTATAATGTGTTAACAATATTACATAATAGTGACTCTACCCAAATAGTTTCTTTTACACACAACATTTGCACAGTAGGCAAGTTCATGCACATGAATTACAAGTTAATAATAAGATCAGTTACAGGCTTGAACAGTACAGCTGATCCTACCCTCAGAGAGCTACTCTCAGCTAAACAATAGACAGAACTATAAAGCTAAAAATAACATCAGGGAGAAGGACACTCCTCAGTACAATCAGCCCAAAGGGCAGCATTTGGATGAAATAAGGTTCAGAGGCAAGGAAGAAGAGGGAAAGTAGAACAAATGGAAACAGGAAACACAGAAAGAAAGTGGGAAGTGTGTTGTTACACTGAGTTGATTGTAACCAATGTCACACATATAAAAATGTGTGTACAAATTATTTAAAGTAAAATTATTTTGGTCTGTAAACTTCTACCCAAACTATATTAAATCCTTCAAAATAAGTAAATAAATAAGATCAGTATATCAAGAGGGATTAGACAAAGAGATGCCAGGTAAGAAAACAGGTTGGGCATTTAATAGAGCTTGAGTATGTACTGAAATGTGAAGATCTATTGTGTATGGAAAAGATGAGGACATATCAGATTTGAGAATACTTTATGTAATGATAAAAATGGGGAAAGGACATAAATCTGTTAAATTGTCTAGAAAGTTGTTGGATGAAATTGACCAAGAGTAGCAAATGAGGGAGGAATAATGGAAACACAGACATTGGGTCAGTGGGTTATCATATGAGAGCATAATATATAGTCATAAACAGAAATAGAAAAACTTAATGATATTATAAAAGGGAATTATTAAACATACCAGTGTATAGTGTAATTGATTGATACATGAGAATATACAAAATATAACAACTAGAAATCTTTACCTTAGTGAGAGTCACACATTTAAGGGTGGTTGTTGTTGTTGTTAAGTGCTGTCAAGTCGGTTCCGACCCATAGCGACCCTGTACAGGGTTTCTGAGGCTGTAAATCTTTACGGGAGCAGAACGCCTCATCTTTCTCCCGCGGAGCGGCTGGTAGTTTCGAACTGCTGGCCTTAAGGTTCGCAGCCCGATTCGTAACCACTACACGCATGAGACAGGATAATTTTTTTTTTTTTTTCTTAAGAGAGAGAACTAAAAATGATTATGGTCTGGAACTCAGAAATCACCCATTTTAATAGCAGGGGAGAAAGGAAGGCAGAAAAAAAAGATTCTAGAAATCATTATTAGGCTCAGTGGTGGTACTGATGGTTGTGTGTCATTAAGTCTGTTCTGGCTGACAGTGACCCGGTACAGGTTTCCAAAGCTGTAAATCTTTATGGGAGCAGAAAGCCTCATCTTTCTCCTGAGGAATGATTGGTAACCTGTGGTTAGCAGCTCAGCTCATAATCTACTACACAAATGTTGTTGTTGTTGTTATATGCTATGCTGTTTTTGTTATGTTCAATTGAGTCAGTTCTGACTCAAATACAAAGACAATGTAATTCTTTAATAATGTATCACTTTTAATTTGTTTCTTGGAGTGCCTGACCCCAGCCATACTCTTTTCAATTACTTCATATGCATGTGAAACCTTGGCAATGACAAAGAAAGACTGGAGGACAATTGATACATTTGAATTGGTGAGGTAAATTGAAAAAAGATAGCCTGCCAGACTAGGATCAGATCAATCATAGAAAACGCACCAGAATGCTCCTTAGAAGCAGATATGACCTTCTTACTTCGGACACATCATTAGGAAATACCAGTTGCTAGCAAAGGGCATAATAATTATACTTCAGAATAAATAAAATAAATGTCTAGCAGAGATGAGGGTAATCCAAAAACATTTTTTGTCAATTGTAAATGCTTCGTTTAACATATCTGATTCACAGACCTCAACAGATGAAAGACACGATTGAATGCTTATGAGATACAAGAATAAAGAAAGGCTGCAAACAAAACGTTTTTAACTAACATCTTTTTTTTAGCATGTTTTTGTACATTTTAATGAGTTTTTCTTCTGAATGTACTACAATATTATTTGTACATTAGTAGAATTAACTAGAAATGTTAGATAGTTCAATATGGAGAACTTTGACAGATGTTTAACTCACTGTGCAGAGTCCTAGGGTGGCACTGTGTGATAATGCACTTGACCTAAAGGTTGGTTTGAGCTGCAAGGTTGGCAGTTTAAGTAAACCAGCCACTCATTGGAAAGCCTATCCAGGGTCTCTATGAGTCAGAACCAACTCAGTGGCATATAAGAGCAAGAGCATCAACTCACTGTGGGATTTTATTCACCATGGGACAGTAAACAATATTTTATTCTTGTGTGGGATTATGCTATGATCAATATTGAAATTAATCAAACTCCCTTGATTAATCATAATTATATATTATCATCTTGATTGCAATCATCTATCAAAGAATCATTTCCCACTGAAATCTGTGTAAACATAATCAGTGCCAGTGATTATTTCTAGGGAACTATACACCCCAGAAAAGAAAGAAAGAAAGAAGAAAGGAAGGAAGGAAGGAAAAAATAGTTGATAATTTCTCATTGTGGTGGGAAAAGTAGAGTACATAGTTATGCTATAGTTCAAGAATACTAGTTTTGCTTCATTCCACCATGGAATCCAGATAAATGCTTTCTAATACCAAATAGATGGTAAATACATTGAATACCATATGTCCACTTACTGTATCATCTGACGTTCAAGCCGACCTTGCAGTCCAGTGCTTTATGCCATAGAGCCATGCTATGATCTTTGTAGTTTTTAGGTGTCATCAACTTGCTTCTTAATTATATTGACTCTATGTTCAACAGAACTGTCCAGTACTGTGCTGTTCTCATAATTGATGCTATATTTGAACCCATGGTTGAATGTCTTGCAGTTTGCTGAAAGTCTTCCTCTTTTTAGTAGCAGTTATGAATTGGACTTCAAACTATAAGGTCAACAGTTCGAAACTACCAGCTGTTCCATGGGAGAAAGATGAGGCTTTCTGTACCCATAAAGATTTACAGCCTAGGAGACCCTGTACAGGGTCACTATGAGTTGGAACTGACTTGATGGCACTTAAAAACAATAACAACATACTTTACCAAGCATAATGAAATTCTCCAAATACTGGTTCCTCCTAAAAACATGTCCAAAATACTAGATGCAAAGTCTTACCTTCCTCCCTTCTAAGGTGCTTTGTGGCTATACTTCTTCCAAGGCAGATTAGTTTTTCCTTCTGGTAGCAGTTATATGTCACCAAGTCAGTTTTGACTCTTAGAGGTCTTATATAGGGTTTCTGAGGCTGTAAATCTTCATAGAAGCAGAAAACCTCATCTTTCTCATGAGGAGTAAAAGGTAGATTCAAATTCTTGACGTTGTGGTTAACAGCCCAACTCATAATCCACTATGCTACCAGAGCTCCTTGTGCTTCTGAGTAAGTGCTGTTGAGTCAGTTCTGACTAATGGTAATCCTAGGAGCCACTGGTGGGATTGAACCACCAACCTTGTGGTTAGCAGTCCAGTACTGATTCTACAATGCCACACCAGGACTCCATGGTAAATTCAATATTTTTGCAAATACCATAATTCAAAAACATCTATTCTTCTTCTGTCTTCTTTATTCATCCTTTAGTTTTTGCATGCATCTGAGGTAATGAAAATAAATACCAGGGTTTAGATTGGGTACACCTTAGTCTTTAAAGTGATGTCGTTGATTTTTAATGCTTTAAAGAGGTCTTTTGAAGCAGATTTGCCCCATGTAAAGCATTGTTTGATTTCTTGACTGATGCTTCCAGCGGCATTGATTGTGGAATCAAGTAAAATGAAATTGACAGCTTCAATCTTTTCTCTGTTTATTATGATGTCCAGTTGTGATGATTTGTGTTTTCTTTATGCTTACATGCAATCCATACTAAAGACTACAGCCTTTCATCTTCATCAGTGTTTGAAGTCCCATACACTACAACAGGTGAAAGGTTTTTTGTCACCTAAGTATTGCAGGTTGTTAATAAGTCTTCCTCCAATTCAGATTTTTCATTATTCTTCATATAGTCCAGTTTCTCAAATTATAAATTCATCATAAATATCAAATAAAAATGATGAAAAACAAAAACAAAAACAAAAAAAAACAAAACCCTGACACACACTTTCATAATTTTAAACCATGCAGTATCCTCTTGGGCTGTTTATTGACAGCCTCTTGGTCTATGCACTGGTTTCCCATGAGCAATGTTAAATGTTCTGAAATCCCTATTATTCATAGTGCTATCCATAATTTGTTATGATGACCCAGTCAAATGTCTTTGCATAGTTAATAAAACACAGGTAAACATCTTTTGGTATACTCTACTGCCAGCCAAGATCTATCTGACATCACCAAAGATTTTCGTCTTTTTACATTTTCTTATGAATCTGCCTTGAAAGTCTGATAATTTCCGGGTGATGTATTACTGCGGTTGATTTTACTTATCTTCAGCGAAATTTAACTTATATGTAAAATTAATTATATTTAATAAATCCCATATTGTGTGGGATCACTTTCTTTGAAATGGGCACAAATATGATTTTTTTTTTTTCCAGTAATTTTGCCAGGTTACACTCTTCCAAATTTCTTGGAATAGATCACTGAGCACTTCCAGTGTTACATGGAGTACTAGTGTGGCACTGTGGTATAAAGCACTGGACTGAAAGGTCAGTTTGAACCACAAGTTCATTGGTTCAAACTCACCAGCTGCTCCTTGGAAACCCCATATAGAGTCACTATGAGTCAGAACCGACTTGATGGCACTTAACAACAACAGCAGTGGTACATATGTGTGTTGGTATTGTACCAATTCCTGAAGTTTTGCTTTCTGCCAATGCCTTCAGTAGCATGGACATTTTCCTTCAATAACCTTGGTTAATGATGCTGCCTCCAGAAATGGTTAAATATGGATGGATTCATTTTGGTGAAGTGAGTGTACTTTTTCCATCTTCTTTTGAGATTTCTTGTATCATCCAAGATGTTACAATTTGAGGCCAGAAGTTTTTCTTCAGTTCTTTCAGCTTGAGAAATGCTGAGCCAGCACTGTCTGATGATTATCGGTGTTTAGTGCCCTTGAGACAGTTCCAACCCATAGTGACCCTGTATAGGGTTTCTGAGGAGCTTGAACCAATGACTTTGTGTTTCAAATAACATTGCAGTCCAGCGCCTTAACTCACAGAGCCACACTAGGACTCCAGATAGTGTTGCTTTAAACTGTAAGAACAAAGCTATTTTTACTTTGATTTTTTTTTTAGAAGCTTATCTTTTGTACTCATTAAAAAATAAACAAATGAAAAATAGAAATAATCAAGTGGTCCCATTTAGCCTGTAGTATGTAAAGAATTAATTAAAGCATGAGATATCTAGAAACCTCCTGATCTCAATTGCATAGGGCGCTTTTTCTAAGGATAGTACATAACTTCACTTTGCTTAATTCACTTCACCTATTTACTCCAAGTTAACGGAATTTTTCCGATTAAAAAACAAAATAAAAAACAGCATACATTCTTTTATTTAAAGCAAAATGGTAGTGTGAAAATTGTCCTTGGTCAGATAAGAATAATAACTAGAATCAAGACCAAATTCTGTCATTAGCTAGCTGTATAATCTTTGCCAAATTATGCTATCTGTTTTGTCCCCAGCTTTGTTGTTGTTAAGTGCCTTGGAGTTGATTCTGACTCATAGGTACCCTGCCTACTGTTTCCAGGGAGTTGCTGGTGGGTTTGAACCACCAAACTTGTGGTTAGCAGTCCAATGCTGCTCCTACAATGTCACACCAGGACTCCTATATGTACAATGGAATTTTAGACCCCTTAATTCCTAACTCACTAGCTGCTCCCTGGAAACCTTATACAGGGTCGCTGTGGGTCGAAATCAACTCAACAGCACTCAACAACAACAACAATTCCTAATGAAGAGAAAAAGAAAAGAAACATTGAGACTGCAAATTGGTGATATGCCTTAATGCACAGACAGGGTCTGTAGGTGGTACAAGCTGTTTGCATTAAGATACTTATCTAAAGTTTGGTAGGTAAGACCCACCTAACAGTACCACAGAAGAAAAGCCCTGGTGATCCTTTATAATTAATAAAGGATTAATAATTAATAATACATAAATAATTAATAACATGTTAATAATTAACAAATCATAATTATAAAAAATTACAATTATTTCCAAGCCAAGAAAACCCTATGAAGCAGGTCTATTTCTTCACAAATGATGTCATTATGAATCAGAATTAACTTGATGGCAACTAACAGTAGTGATATCTAAATTTTTTTTTTTTTAAGCAAACATATATTTCCTTATTATCTATCTACACAGTCAGACATCATCTCTGTTATAATTTTGTTTTGCTTATTTAAAGATTAACAACTAGCATGGTCTAGTGTCTCCCTCATCAGACACTGCTACAGAATTTATAGATGTGGAAAGGAATTATGGAGTTTTGGACTTATCAAAATGATACCAGGAGAAGCCACTGGGAAGACTGACATCTATCTTGAATCTGATGTGTGTGTTGGCAGGGTTTGGGAAAGGGCAGTGGTAGGTGGTGCCTGCTATTTAGATTACAAGGCAGCTGGCAGAAGAAGGGAGATGAGTGATTTGAAATCAATTTTTATATTTTAGTCTTGCCTGTTGAATCGGCTACGTTGGGACAATCATTAGCTGATTCTTTACCACAGAAATAGTGGGGACCAACCCAATTGCTTTCTTGGTCATTCCAGAATGATATCTGGACACAAGAAGAAACGCTCACTCTGTTAGGGGAGTTGATAAGGACTGTTCCGGCCTGATGAGCCATTTCAAGATGCATAGTTCACTCCTCTACCTTGATGCCTTGTCATGCTCAACCTCACCCCCACCCCCAGAATGTATTTCTCTATGTCTTTAACCAGGGAAGATTACTTCCTTTAAATATCACTTCTCTTTATGAATATGTGTGTGAATGTGTGTGTGTGCTTGTTGTGGGGCAGGGGGATGCTAAAAGACTTACCTGTTTGTTTGTTTTTATTTCTTTCTATATACAGAATAAGTGCTGCATCTCAGACTCAATTACTTGCTTTATAAGAACAATAAAAATAATATGCTATTTTTGCTTTTGGGATGCTGATTTACAGACACATGAATGCTAAAGTTATCGTCTTAAGAAATGTTCATTCTCTTTATTTTATATTTATTAGATATCTGATATAAACCAGTCAATGTATTAGATAAAAGCCATATAGAAGATTATAAGGAGTTCAAACCTAGATGCTTTCACAGTGTCAGCCAGTATATTAAAACACAGTGTGTTGAGTGATATAGTAGAGATATTTAAAATTACTATGGATTCCTTAAAATAGAACAATTAACTCTGTTCCAGGAAGTCTGGAAAGGTTCACAGAAAAGAGTATATATTAGCAGCTTGAAAGGTAAGTAGAAATTTTGCAAGTGGCCAAGGTCAGAAAATTGTTTTAATCAAGATGGATAGAGAGATAATATATACTGTCAAGTCAACACAGACTCATGTTGACCTTACAAACAACATTTCAAAACATTATCAGGTTTTGTGTGCCATCCTCAAAATCACTGTCAGGTTTGGATACATCATTGCAGCTACTGAACCAATCCATCCCACCAAAGAACTCCTTTGCCATTACAGGCTCATTCATTTACTAAACATCATGTCTTTCTTCAGTGATTTATCCTCCCTGGTGATTCACACAAAGCAAACAATATTCAGATTTTATGTGAATGAAGAGAGGCTAAATCACCTTCTGTTGAGATTCATAGGGTTTTATTGGCTGCATTTCACAAGTATACTGCCAGGTCTTTGTTCCTCATCCATCTTAATTTGGAAATTTCATTCAAAACTGTCCATCATGGGTGACACTTTTAGTATTTGAAAGACCAATGGCATAGCTTCCAGCATTGCAAGACACAAGCTATTGCAACTTGACAAACTGGCAATGGATAGTGAGTTTTGGGCAAAGGGAGCAACTCACAAAATCATGAAGACAGAAAAAAGGATTGTGTATTTGTGTCCTGAAGCACTGATTGATGCTAAATTACCTGTAGTTATCATGAGAGAGTTGTTGTTGTAGTTGTTAAGTGACATCAAGTCAATTCCGACCCATAATGACCCTGTGAAGGGTTTCCAAGGAGCCTGGACCAGCGACCTTGAAGTTCAAACGATTTTGCAATCTGGCGCCTTAACCCACAGCGAAACACCAGGACTCCTGTGTTGTTAAGTGCCATCTAATCAGTTCCAACTCATAGTGACCCTGTATTGAATTTCTGAGGAGCAACTGGTGGCTTTGAACTGCCAATCTTGTGGTTAGAAATCCAGTGCTTATCCTACAGCATGTGAGAGTAACAATGACAAATGTCTGGAAGTAAGGCTGTGGAGACATAGAAAAAGTTGTGGGATTATAAAATTATTAAAAGAAATACTGAGGAGTGTGACTTTCATATTTTAAAATAAGGTCAATTTAAATATTTTGGTCATATTTCTAAATCTGGCTATGTTTATATTTCAGATAAATTATCAAGACAACATGTATTGGAGAATTTAAAAAGACAAATATAATGGCTTGTAAGAGAGATCATGGGAAATAGGACAATGACAGAAACAATAAGGATATCAATGCATGTGAGTAGATTTAAGTACTGAAGAAGGACTTAATGAACATGGACCTCAATTAGCTAATATCATGTTTAACACATAGTAGACTGAATCCAAATAGAAATTGCATAACCAGTTTCTTCTCTTCTCCCACCTCCCATTCCCTGCTATTCTAAGTACACAAGAGTTTTGCCTACTATTCTATAAGTTTCATTTCTTAGGTAGCTTCCATTTTTTATCTTTTTTCATGTCTCTTCATCCCTGAGATTTTTTCCTGATTCTTGATGTAGTGCATGTGGGTCACAATCACAAGGAAGGCTGGGAAGAAAGAGACTTCAGAAAGATGTCTTGGGAATTATAGAAAATGCTTAAACTAGACTTTCTACATGGAAGGGATAAGGAGTAAGGTCTGACCTAATTTTCTCTGCTTCACTGGGGAAAGACATTCATGGACTTTAATATGTGAGATTCTCCTACTATATATACCTTCTGCTTACTGGATATATATTTTCAGGGTTGATATATTAATCATAAAATATGCAATAGGTTTCTATAGCAGTGGATAGCTAGTATTTTGAAAATGTTGATTTTAAATCAGCTTAACAAAGCTCTACAGTTAGAAGAGAAAGAATGGCATTCAAGTGACACATTTAGTGGACAAAGGGCATGCTTCATGTTGATAAGAAAATTAAGAAAAAATTAAACTGATCAGTGATTGTCAATCATATCGTAAGTCATGAGATAGTAAAACTAGAGAAAAAATTCTCACATAGAATTTCTGAAATGTCATTTAGATTTTACTGACTTGACATACAATATTTATGATTCTAGGTTACTTTTCATATATATTTATTACTTATTTCAAAAGCATTCAAAATGATACAAGTGAAAACAAAAAATAAGCCAGATATAAGAAGATTTTTTTAATTTTTAATGAACAATTTCTAAGCTTTATTATACAATGTTTATGACTTTCCAACTATTATTATATTCTATTATTGTTACTTAACTGATGGTGGTGGTATGTGCTGTGGAGTCAGTTCTGACTCATAGCGACCCTGTATATCGTTTCTGAGGCTATAAATCTTTATGGGAGCAGAAAGCCTTGTCTTTCTCATTTTGTTAGTATTGGGTTTTATTTGTCTACATTCTTTTTGATAATTTCATAAAATCCCTAGTTTTTAAATAACCATGAAATCAGGAACCTCTTCAGATTATCTTTTTTGAAGTTGTGAAACAAAGACATTAAAGCAACAATAGTTGAAGAAGTGAAATTTGAAATGTGATTTTTGTCTGCCATAATTCTTTGACTGACTAAGTACCATTGTTGTTGTTAGGTGCCATCGAGTCGGCACCGACTCATAGTGACCATGTGTACAACAGAACGAAGCTCTCTGCCAGATCCTGGGCCAATCTCACTATTGTTGCCATACTTGAGCCCTTTGATGCTGTCACTTTGCCAATCCATCTTTCTGGGGGTCTTCCTCTTTTTCTCTGACTCTTCACCTTACCAAACATGATATCTTTCTCCAGCGACTGGTCACTCCTGACAATATGTCTGAAGTACGAGAGACGAAGTTTGGCCATCCTGACCTCCAAGGAGCACTCTGGCTGCACTTCTTCCAACAAAGATCTGTTTGTTCTTTTGGTAGCCCATGGCATTTTCAATATTCTCCTTTAATACCATAACTTTAGAATAGCTTTATATGGAATTCGATGTGCCTTACAACAGGGCACCTCAAAAAAAAAAAAGAGGATTCAAAGTCAGTCTATATATTTTTGAACAGCAGGATTTATTATTCACTGGTACCTGCCATGTGTCCTGAACTTTGAAAGAAGAAAACATAGAAAACTATAAGATGCAATTTATGTTGTTTTAGAGATTATGATAGGATAAAAACAAACCAAAATTAGGTGTGAGGTCTTGCTTCTTTCATTCATATAGAAATTAATCTAATAGTTACTTCATTTATATGCTTTATATAAGAAGTGAAGTAACACATTTAGTGGACAAAGGACATGCTTCACATTGATAAGAAAATTAAGAACAATCGTATTTAAAATTGTGAACAATCTTCCAAAATATAATGAAGTATGCAAATGAAAATTGGTTTTATCTTTACATTTTTTCTTTCAGTGACTAGGAAAGCATCAAGTAGTTCTTTCATAAACACTTTCTTCCATTTTTAGCCCACATTTTCCATTCACTGTTCTCATTTTTGTAGTGTGCATAATTAGTTCAAACAGATTTAACCTCACTCATAGTATTTGCTGCTCAAGCAAATTTTATTTTGTAGATCTCTCAGCTTCAACACACATTCTCCATCACTTTGTTTAGCACTACTGAATTTTTGTGGAATGTTTCTTTAGTTCTTAATACATAAGATATTTTATTAATTTGTCTGTTTTTTCTAGATAGTGCTTCAAACCTTTAGAAAGCTTTATATCTCAATACATTTTCAAACAAGGATGAGACAGGTCCCTTAATATTTTGAACACTCTGATTTCCAGAGTTGTCCCAAGAGGTGTTTTGTGTTATCACTGATAGAAATCCTTTCTGCTTCCCTCCCTTCATTCTTGTCTACCCTCAGTATAATCAAATTGCAAGGGTTCTCCCAACACTTTCTTACAGGTATTAACAAGATCGGCTTCTGACTGTCTTTAAGCATTTTTTAGAAGAGGTGTATGTGGTTTGTATTGTGCTTTACTTTAGTGCAAGAAAAGAGTTGAAGCCTTTTCAACAGTTTAAAAGCTGCTCATATAGCAAGTGAAGGTGATTGTGATGAAGAATTTGTTGCCGTAGTGGTTGGTTGAATACTTTCAAAATTAGGGCAGATTTATATAACATTAAAGGGGCAAGTATGTCTCACATCCCAGGGAAAGTATCTGAACTTCTCTAGAAATTATAGATTTAGTTCAAAATTTTGAACTAATTGTTTTTTGAATCCATTGTTTTTCTTCTCTGTGTTCAGAGGGGGAAAAAAAAAAAATCCAAGTAAGTCTTTTGGGTTGTGTTAATAGTTTTGTAGTTTCTTACCCACTATAGCCATCAATAATAAGTAACTTCAACTAGCCTCATAAGTGAATTAAGATCCTAGTTACTGGCACTATATATCCTTTAGGAGATGAAGTCTGTAATTAGAGCGATAATTACATTGCATACTACATTGAGAAGATAAGACTGTTGGGAAATGAAAGGAACTAAATATTTAAACAGTTAATGGTTACAAAAGTTGCCAAATCCTGGCTTCTCATCTCCCTAAAACAATGTGTATCAAATAATATAGTTTGATTTTTAAAATATCATATCTATCATGGACCTACTTGTGGTAATTTAAAACATGAATAATGCATAGCCCATACCACATTAAATGCTGGGTTGAGTGTGACAACTATTGAATTATTCTATACACTCTTCAATAAGAAGACCCCTCTTACCACATACTGGAAAGCTGCAGCACTATCAAATCAGTATGAATGCGTCTTACATATACCAGCAACACAAAGTTCATGGAGAAGTGCCATGCTAAGGACCATACTTTGAGGGCTTGTATTGTAAAGAGAAGCCCTTAAAAGTTGTCTTAGTTATCTAGTGCTGTTATGACAGAAATACAAGTGGATGCTTTTAACAAACACAAATCTATTCTTTTGCAGGAGGTCATAAGTCCAAATTCAGTATATTGGCCCTATGGGTACGTTTTCTCTCTGCTGTCTCTGGAGAAAGGTTCTTGTTTCCTTGCAACATCTGTAGGTCAACATTCCTTGGAGATCTCCATATATCTTGGCATTGGTTCCAAGTCCCAACACCATGTACAGGTTTTCTGAGGATGGCTGGTGGGTTTGAACTGATGACTTTGTGGTTACAATTCCAGTACTTACCCTACAACACCACACCAAGGCTCAAGGGTGACTGGTGTTAAGTGCCATCGAGCCACTTCCAACTCATAGCGACCCTATGTTTCCGATGAGCAGCTGATTAGTTAGAACTGTTGGCCTTGTGGTTCACAGTTCAGGGCTGATCCCACAGCACCACACCAGGAATCCAAAGGTATCCCAGCCTTTATCTTCTTATTGGTTCATCACATTAGATCACATCATGAGGGGTCATCATGGCCCAGCCAAGCAGATACATTATTTTAGCAGGATTCAATTCAATCCATGATGGAAGTATTTCTTGACAGTAGGGAAATGCTGTCTATTTTCTGCTGGAATAAGTATTAATGCAAAGGTGGTTAATGGAACATCTTTTTGGTGTCATGTTGTTCTAGCCAGATGTTATAGCTCTTTTTCAGGATTTTATTTTTGCTTTACATGAAGGGAAAGGGTTAAGTTTTCAAACTGAAACCCAGAGAAACTGCTCTAATGGACTAGTTGTAATACTAAGAGGGATCTCAGGGAAAAACAAAACAAAACAAAAAAAAACAGCTTAACAAAGAACCATGTAGGGAAAATCAACAAAAGGTTATAAATCATCCCTGTGTTACTAATAATATATTTCATATTTGATCAGTCATATTACCTTGATGGACTACTGTCCCTCCTTTGTAAAATAAGTTGATTAATACATTATTTGCCTAAGAATGCTTTTCTTGGCCTAAACTTATAGACTGATTACCCTATTTAAAAACTAGTATTTCCCAAAGCTTCTGTTAAGACAAATAAATAAAAATTTCTACATATTTTTCTGAAGTCTCCCAGACAAACCTACCAATTGATGGAAATATCACTGAAGACAATAGCACACAGTGAAAAATGAATCCATTATTTTAACCACAGGAATTATTCAAAATATTAATTTCTTAAATAAAATTTTGAATCAACCAAGTGGGGAAGATTGCTCTTTAAAAGATGTGATTTCATTTTCATAAGATATAGTATAAAAATGTTGTTGTTGTTGTTAAGTATGATGGAATCAGTCCTGACTCAGAGTGACCCTGCACAGAGGAGGTTGTAAATCTTTATGGGAGCAGAACGCCTCATCTTTCTCCCATGGAACTGATGGTAGTTTCAAACTGATGACTTTGAGGTGAGCAGCCTGATTCATAACCACTACACTACCAGAGCTCTTTAGTATAATAATGGAGATGTGGAAATATGTAAAGTTCTTATACATTATGGGCTTGAATGAAAATGTCTCAGTTTTACAAATTGTTAAATAAAGAAAGATCAAAGAGTATAGAGTAAAAAAATCCAGCTGAAAAATAACCCTAAGGAATTTGTAAAGAATTGTATGTTGTAAAAATTACTATAAAGATGGAAAGAAAATAAACAATTCTGTGAAAAAACTAAACCTAGTAGGGCTCTGATACTTGTAGTGTTGATCCAAGAACAAGTGAAAAGAAAACACATTAGAAGAGCTATTGGAAATGCTCCACAAGGAATTAAAAGAGAAATTTGTCATTGTCCACAAATGTGAAGAGATTGAATAATACAATGGCAAGTTTCAAAGAGAGTGCAGAATGAGTATTTCTTTAGCATTTTGTTGGCATTAAATAATATTTCTAACACAGTCATATGATCCAAACAGTATATTTCAAGCAGAGTTTATACCCAAGTATATTAAGTCTATGTGATCCCAAAAAATATGACTGAGCCTTTTATTCCACCAGTCATCTATCATAGGTTTGTTACACTGTGGTGGCTTGAGAAGAGATACCTCCTTAAAGTAGAGTTGACCATGATACTTTGAATGGAATAAGCTTTCAGGACCTTCATTTGCTGATGAGACACAACTCAAAATGAGGAGAAAGAGCCATAAGCATCCATTTAATGATTGGAACACGGAATGTGCAAAGTGTGAATCTAGGAAAATTTGGAAAAATGTCAAAAATAAAATGGAATGCATAAAGATCAATATCCTAGGCATTGTTGTTGTTAGGTGTCATCAACTTAGTACCAACTCATAGTGACCTTATGAACAACAGAATGAAACACTTCCTGGTCCTGTGCCAATCTCACAATCATTGCTACGCTTGAACCCATTGCTACTGCCACTGTGCCAATTCATCTCACTGGAGTTTTCTTCTATTTCTCTGACCCTCCACCACTCTACCAAGCATGATATCCTTCTACAAAGACTGGTCCCTCCTGATAATATATCTGAAGTATGAGACACAAAATCTGGCCCTCCTGGCTTCTAAGGAGCATACTGGCTGTACTTCATCCAACACAGATTTGTTTGTTCTATTGGCAGTCCAAAGTACCTTTAATAGTCTTTTCTAACACCATTACTCAAATGCAACAATTCATCTATGGTTTTCCTTATTAATTGTCCAACTTTCACATGCATCTGAAGCTATTGAAAATATCATGACTTGGGTCAGGTGCACCTTAGTCATCCAATTGATATCTTTGCTCTTGAATACTTTAGAGAGGTCTTATGCATCAGATTTGTCTAATGCAATACTACATTTGATTTCATAACTGCTACTTCTATGAGTGTTGTTGGTTGATCTAAGCAAAAGAGTCTTTGACAACTTCAATATCTTCTCATTTATACTGATACTATTTATTGGTCAAGTGTTAAGGATTTTTGTTTTCCTTTACATGAAGTGTTCCCCATACCAAAGTCTGTGATCTTTGATCTTTATCAGTGATTATCAGTACATTTTGGTTGCATGTTTGATCAATTTCAGACTGAGGAAGTTCATTGTTGTTGTTGCTGTTGTTAAGTGTCGTTGAGTCAGTTCTGACCCATAGCGACTCCATATAGGATGAGGAACATCTGGCAAGCTTGAACCACCAACCTTGTGGTTAAAATAAAATTTTCAGTACAATATGTTAACCCACAAAGCCACACCAGGATTCCAAAAAAGTAGGTAGAATTCATCAATTTCATCACCGATGGCTTTAGTGATTGGTCCATAAATTTGGATAATGTTGTATTAACTGGTCTTCCTTGTCATTGTAGTTTATTCGCTGTCACATCAATTCCAACTCATAGCCACACTGTATTGCGTTTCCAAGGAGCAGTTGGTGAATTTAAACCACTGACCTTGTGGTTCTAACCAACCTTGTTGTCCAGTGCTTTATCCCACAGCATCACGTCTGGTCTTCCTTATAGGCATATGGACATTATCCTATCACAGACAGCATTGCACTTCAAGAGAGACTTTAAACTATTCTTTCTGAAGAAGACTGCAATGCTGTTTCTCTTCAATTTGTCATCCCTAGCATATTAAAACATGTGACTGTCAAATTCAAAATGGCCCAATACCAGTCCATTTCAACTCAAAATATGACCTTGGACATATACCACCTGAAATTATAGACCATCAAAACAACAGCTTTTATGCTTTAGACACTAATGACTGAAGACCAGAAGAATTATGGAATGATACAAAGAACATTATACAGGAAAAAAGCATAAGGTCATTAAGAAGACAAGAAAGAAAGAACGGACCAAATTGGATGTCAAAAGAGACTCTGAAATTTGCTATCTAGTGTAGAGATACTAAAGTTAATGGAAGAAATAGAAAGATAAAAGGACAGAACAGACATTTCAAAGGGCAGCTCAAGAAGTCAAAGTGGAGTGTTATAATGAAATGTGCAAAGACCAAGAATTACAAAAACTGAAAGAGGATAATGTGCTCAGCATTTTTCAAGCTGAAAGAACAGAAGAGAAAATGTAAGCCTCGACCTGCACTATTGAAGAATTCTATGGGCAAAATAGAATCTTGGTGTGGTGCCATAGGATAAACACTGGACTGCTAATGAGAATGTTGGCAGTTCAAACCTACCAGCCATTCCTCGGAAACCATATTCAGATTCATTATAAGTCATACCCAATTACATGGCACTTGACAACAACAAAATGGGCAAAATATTGAATGATGCAGAGAGAACCAAAATAAGATGGGAGGAATATATAGCGTCACTAGTGTCCCTGTGTAGGCTTTCTCAAGTGTGGCTCCTGGGTTTGAATCTCCAACCTTGTGGTTAGCAATCCAGTGCTTATTCTACAGCGCCATACCACAACTCCTCAGAATCATCTGGAGTCTCATTTGTTTCCCTTGTGTATTTTCCATTGATCAGCTCAATAATTTAAGCTGATAGACAAATCCCATAGGGCAACCTATTAATGTGTGAAAGAAAGGACACTTATATACTGATAACTTGGACCCACAGTCTGTTTGATAGCAATCTATAGAAACAATGATTCATTTTCCACACTGAAATACTGCTACATAGCAGTGACTGTGAATCATTTAGTTACTCATTAGAATTTCTCAGATAAAAGAGCAATGCCAAAGAGTCTCCTGAATAAGCTATTTAGATCTAATAATTCAATTTTCAACAAGAAAAACAGCGTAGTATATCACAACATAATATGCATCTATTAAATTGATACATGTAAACACAGTTCTTACTGATTCCAATGTATATTTTATATGAATTATTATACCAATCAATTGTAACAAACATGATGCAAATAGAATTGTGAATCACTCACTGAGTTAAGCACTAGGGAGTTGGCTATAGTTGCTTCTTTTCTCAATTATTAATATGTCAACCTATTTTTCTCATTCCATTTTTCTTAATTAAATTTATTTTGCTCAAAATTAGTAAATTGACCTTCTTTGTACTCCATTTTCTCATTGATATTTACCTTGTCAAAACCTAAAGTAGTTTAAAATTTGCTGTTACATTAACTCTGTTCAAATTTAATTCAATATATATTCATGATATGTACAACAGAGTTAAACAGAGTTATACTTGCTTATCTGTGTTCCCTTGCAGTTTTTTTTTTTTTTTTTGCAGTTGTGTGATTATATACTCCCTTCAACTAGAAACAAATTTGTTCAGTCCTGACAATGTAAGATCGTCAAACATCTCAAATTGCTCCATCTCCATAAATTAATTTACTCAGCAGCACCTCAGAAGAAAAAGTCCAATGATCTTCTTCCATTAAGGAATCTTAATGTACATGAAGAAATCTGCCTAGAAAACCCTCCAGATAGTTGTATTATGTAACACATGGAGTCACTATGATTTAGAAGAGATTCATAGACCTCTAACAACAATAATTAAGGAGCTCTGGTAGTGTAGTGGTTACGAATTGGGCCACTAACCTCAGGGTCAGCAGTTCGAAACTACCAGCGGTTCCGTGGGAGAAAGATGAGACTTTCTGCTTCCGTAAAGATTTACAGCCTCAGAAACCCTGTGCAGGGTCGCTATGTGTCCGAACCGACTCCACAGCACATAACCACTAATGGTGGAAACTAAATAATTCTTACCTGATATGCTTGTATTTGGCACAAAAAAATTTAATATGTAAGTGAGCTTCAGAAAGTTAATGGAAAATGGCATTAAGATATGGAACTTTTTCATGAAATTTTTGAAGCCCCTAATATTAGTCAGTAATCCCTGTTTCAGATGTTTCCTAACCTCTAACCCCAACACAGACCCACCTATTTGACAATTTTCTGTGTAAATGTCTTGCATGGTATACTCTCCTGATTCTTTGTTATATTCAGCCAATCTACCCTTTAACACACAAGAGAAGATATTGAGAGTGAGGACTCTCATATTGAAACTTTCATAAATATTTCCAACATTTCTTCAAGTAAAAATCCTGGCTCAAAAATCTGTATTATTCAAGTTACATTCTTGAGCTCTGGTTCTCTGTGAGGCATATTCTTGTAATGATGGCTATTAAAATTTGTTCTCTTCCCTGCTCAAATAATCTATGTACACAATTCTAAAATATAAATTTTTATTGAAACAGCTTGTTTTTTGTTTATTTATTTCTGGCTTTGCCTATCTCTTTTACTAGACCCTAAGCCACTTGAGGTCAAGAATCATTCAACAAAAGCTCATGATCCATGCTGAGATATATAGATCATCACATTTCGTGAAATATGTACTCAACCTGCTGCTTGAGAAAGACATGAAACCCCACAGCAATTTTCTTTATCACAATATTAAGACAATTCCTGGGGTCTGTCTTTTTCTTAAATCATACAAATAACTCCTCACATTATTTTTAAATAAATAAATGCATGAAAAAAAATTGTGGGTCGCTATCATAAAATTATTAAATTAAAATGAAAGTTTTTAAAGGTAATATACCCGGGTTTTTGCTTTGTTTTGTTTTATAACTAGCATTCAATCTAGATTCACCTAACTTCAGAGTCTGCACAATACCAAAAACTAAACAAAAATGTTGCCTTCAAATCAATTCCACCTCAGAGAAACCCTATAGGA
>NW_006408593.1:1766014-1772581 GCF_000296735.1 Chrysochloris asiatica | reverse complement strand
TAACTAGCATTCAATCTAGATTCACCTAACTTCAGTTATATATAATACAAAAATCTGGACTCTATTTTTCACTTGTTTATTTGTTTGACTGCTGTCATTTTTAACTTTCATCTTACTTCTTCTTCTGTTCATATTTATAGAAGATAAGGAAGCTGGGTGATCCATCCTTTGACATTGGTAAAAGATTCAAACCATGCAAGTCACTGACATTGTGGGAACCTCCTACCTGACCCAACTCCTAAACCACAATAAATGTTCACAGACAAGTCTCCTTTTAAGCCATTTTTGAACCAGATTGGAAAGCCCACTCTCTTCTTCCTAGGAAACCTCAATTGTGTAAGTAATAAACCTTTTCAAACCCTGTGAATATGTGACATCAACAATCTTGATATACAGCAAATTATTGGTGGGGTGTGTCCTGTTAAAAATCAAAAGAGACTTATACTAATAATTTATTTTCTGACTCAGCCTTTAAATTTTTGAATTTTATATTGAAATTATGAAAATTTAACATTTCCAACCATAGTAAAATGTATTAAGCACATTCAAATACTGACAAAAGAGGTTACAAAAAGGGGATGAGATATTGATCCACTCAGAATGCAAGGCCCCAGCATCTCAGTTACTACTTGTAACTTTTTCTAACCTGAACACTGTCATGAATCATTTATTAACCCTTGTAACAATCACAACTTCTTTTAGGCTCTTTTGAGTTCCTCATATACAAATGTTATGTAAGCCCATTTATGGTGTTACTTGCAACGCAGTCTACTTTAAATGGGGTGCTCCTACAAAAAGGAGATTTCACTATAACATTGTTCTTTTATTGTTGTATTCAGTAATGTGACACATGATTTTGTTCTGCAAAACCTCATTGATTAGTCTGGTTAAAACACCACATCATCGTTTAAAAAACTTTTCTGCCATGAAAACTTATTATTTTCACCGTTATAATAAGGAATTTGTATGGAGGTGTATGCCTATGTAACGATCATGTTTCTTATAAAATTTATCATCCATTTATGTCATTTGACTGAATTCATTATTACTTTCATAGTTGCCAAAAATGGAGATTATTAAAATCAATCAGTCACTCTACTTTCATATAATGACATTTTACATTATGGGAAATCTTCGGTTCCCATGTTTATTCCTTTACTTTTATCAATACGAACACATGGATTCCAATTTTATCCAATGGCTTACATTGTTGTTGATGTTGTTAAGTGGATTCAAGTTAGTTCCAACTTACAGTGATCCTATATAGGGTTCCCAAGGATCAGCTAGTGAGTTTGAACTGCTGACTTTGCAGTTAGCATTCCTATAATTATCCTGTAGTGCCACACCAGGACTCCTCAGTGGATTATAGTCAGTTGTTGTTCTTAATTGATAGTAGCTGAAATCAGCCCTCGTTTGACCAATGAAATTAATAGTAGCCAAAAGCAACCCTATTTTGACCAATGAAATTAATAGTAGTCCAGATTGACCTAGTTTGACCAATGAAATTAATAGTAGTCCAGATTGACCTAGTTTGACCAATGAAATTAATAGTAGTCCAGATTGACCTAGTTTGACCACAGAAATTCTTTCAAGTTGTTTTGGTGACTTTTTCCTCTATACACATCATTCATTGTGGATGTTCTTACTCTCAAGCACAGAATGCTATCAAACGTTTATCTGGAACATTTTATGCACCAGTCATGGCGTTTGCCATATCTTCAGATATTTTTCTCCTTTCTGTGCAGAGTAAAATTTAGCACCCACATTGTGAGCCCTAGGTGTACTTACAGCTATTGAAATATGCCAAGTGGAAGCTAATTAAACACATACACATTTGCATTTATAAACATTTTAATATTCATTAAAACATGCTGAAAACTTGGAGACCGCACCAATACTTCCTATTTCAATACAGCACAGAGGGTTCATTCTAGGGTGTTATTTATTTATTTATTTTTTCCCTTTTGCATATTTCCAACATCTTTTTCTGACAGACAATTCAGCTTTGGGAGGGTGGTGGCTATATAGGATAAACAGTAGACTGCCAACACGAGGGTCAGCAGTTGGAGCCCACCAGTCACTCTGTGGGAGGAAGATGAGACCTTCCGTTCCTACAAAGATTCACAGCCTTAGAAACCCTAAACAGGGTCTCTGTGAGTCAGTATTGACTTGATGGCACTTAACAACAATTCTTCACCTGATTACTTATAAAACTAATCTCTATCTGTGTGCAAATAATCTGCCACCCCTGAGGCAATTCTTTCCAATATAGGGGAGATCTGTACACTGCTCATGCTCTAGTTCTTCATACCCTATTCCATTGAAAACACACTATGTTAGACTACTAATGTGACGACCACTCACATAAACATGCATTATCCCACATTAAATTAGGCTGCACACTGTGTGAATCTAGGAACCTTGGTGGCACTGTGGTCTAAGTACTTGGCTACTAACTGTAAGGTCAGAGGTTCAAACCCACTAGGCATTCCGCAGGAGAAACATCAGGCTGTTGCTTCTGTAAGAATTACAGATTCAGAAATCTAAAGTAGAAGCTCTAATACATCCTTTATAGAGTCATTATGAGTCAGTATCATTTTGATGTCTGTGGTATGAGAACCATTCTTCCCAACTTGAAGCATTTTGTGCTTCACAATGACATGCAATGCAACTGCCCACCAAACTCCTTATACCCTTATCATAATGCTTGGACTCTGACTTTCTATGCCAAGCTATCACTGTTCCTAGAGTCCTCCATGGAAATATAAACTTCACTGAATTTGGGATCCACAAGAGAGCACTACTTGTCGTAGTTTTAAGTGAATGTTCTCTCTTTAGTCCTCTTTCTATAAAGTAGATTTTCTTGAAATTTTATTTCTGGTTAATTCCTGAATTGAGTTTTAGAATATCAAGACCTCATCATTGTTGTTTTTGTTAGGTGCCATCAAGTTGGTCCAGACTCATAGTGATACTATGCACAACAGACCAAAACATTGCCTATCTGGCACAATCATCACAATGGTTCCATTTGATCCTATTGCTGCTGCCATTGTGACAATCCATCTTATTGGCAGTCTTCTTTTTCAGAGTCCCTCCACTTTACCAAGTATGATGGCCTCTTCAGGGATTGGTTGTTCCTGATAATATGTCCAAAGTAAAAGAGACAAAGTCTGGCCACCATGGTTTGTAGGGAGCATTCTATTATATTTCTTTCAACACAGGTTTGTTTGGTCTTATGGCAGTTCATGGTACTTTTAATGTTCATCTCTAACACCATAACTCAAATGCATAAATTGGTCTATGGTCTTTCTTATTCATCATCCAACTTTCACATGCATATGAGGCTATTGAAAAATACCATGGTTTGGGTCCTTAAACTGACATTTTTGCTGTTGAAAACTTCAAAGAGGTCTTGTGCAACAGATTCGTCTAATGTAGTATGTTTAATTTCTTGACTGCTGCTTCCATTAGTGTTGATAGCAGATACAAACAAAATTGTCTCTGACAATTTCAATCTTTTCTCCATGTATCCTGATGTTATTCATTGGTGCTTTGGTGATGATTTTTGTTTTCTATACATTGAGGTTCAATCCATACTGAAGGCTATGGTCTTTGAGCTTCATTAATAAATATTTTAAGTCCTCGTTGCTTTCAGCAAGCAAGGTTATATCATTTGCATCTCACAAGTTGTTAGTGAGTTTTCCTTCAATCCTAATGCCACATTATTCTTCATATAATCCAATTCCCAATATTATTTTCTCAACATACATAATGAACACATGTGGTGAAAAAATACAACTTGGCACATACCTTTCCTAATTTTAAGCAATATAGTGTTTAGTAGGTTATAAAGGTTTCGACTCATAGTGACACTGTATAGTGTTTCCAAGGAGCAGCTGGTGCACTTGAACCACAGACCTTGAGGTGAAAACTGACCTTGCAGTCCCATGCATTAACCAGCAGTGCCACACCAGGACTCCATTTTTTCTATTTTGTTGTTGTTTGTCAGTGCTGTCGAGTCGATTTCAACCCATAGAGACCCCGTACAGGGTTTCCGAGGAGCATCTGGTGAGCTTGAACTGCTAACCTTGCAGTTCAAATGGCTTTTGAGTCTGGCGCATTAACCCACAGCGCTACACCAGGACTCCTTCAATATTACAATTTAAAGCTTGATTTTTTTCTTCAATTCTTTCAGTTTGAGAAATGCTGATCATGTTCTTCTTCAGTACTGATTTTCTAACTTCAGGTCTTTGCACATTTCATTATAATCCTTGACTTTGTTTGCTTGAGTTGCCCTTTGAAATTTTCTGTTCAGCTTTTGTACCTCCTCATGTTTTCCATTTGTTTTAGCATCTCTATGCTCAAGAGCAAATTTCAGAGTGTCTTCTGACATCCCATTTGGTCTTTTCTTTCTTCTTTGTCTTATTGATGACTTCTTGCTTTTTTGATATGATGCTCTTGATATCATTATGCAATTCTTCTGATTTTTGGTCATTAGTGTCTAATGCACTTTAGATAATGAAAGAAAAATAGAGGAAAGGGGATCATTTAAACATTATTTGTTGTAGTTGCTGTTATTAGGTGCCGTTGAGTTCGTGCTGAGTCATAGCAACCCTTTGTAAGGTTTCTGAGAAGCCGTCACTGTGTTTGAACTGCCAGACTCATGGTTAGCAGGCCAAACTCAGTAATTGCTCCTCAGTGCCCATATTATTTAGAATTTTTTTTTTTTAATATGCCGTAATTTCTCAGCTATGTGTAGCTCTCCAGGAATAGTTGATTTCTATGAATGCTAATTAATACTGAACTGCTTACAACAATATATTTCTAGAAGTCAGACTCAGAATGTCCCATTAACACTATTAAATATTTATTGAATTTGAAGTGTATTCACAACACTGTATAAAAGGTGAAGGAAAAGTTCTACTTTAAAGATATCTTGTGCTTAGAAATGCATCAGGTGAGATTATGTTTTTGGCTCAGGTTTTCCCCTTTATAATTCCATTAAACTCTTTCTTATATTTATAAACTGTCTACTAATTAAATAAACAAACACATTAAAAGTAGTGTTAATTGGAATAACCTTTCTTCAGAGACATTTGATAATATTCACTTGTTACATAAAATTTGCTTTGATCTCCTTATTAGAAATATACTTTATTACTTAAAACAGTTCATTTCTATTTTGGAGTGGGGGTGGTGGTTCAACATCAGCACCATAGCCAGTAAGGCTACAAAATTCCATGTTGTGGAGAGTTGACCTGATCTTATATGATGTTGAGCAACATTCCTGACTTTATTCAAATATATATTGGTAACACTATTTCCCAGTGACAAAAAGTAAAAAGATCTACAGACATTGGCAGATGGTCCCTGGGGAGTCAAAAATTCTAATTTCTGTTGAGGAACATTGCTCTAAATTAAAAAAAGTAAGCATGTTTGAGAATATTAGAGAACATGATTGATTTTATGAAGGGTTTTTCCTATTATATAAACGTCTGCATATTATAACAGGTTTCAAAATCTGAAATTGATTAAGAGACAGACAGATAGAGGAAGTGAATGAAAATGACTTGGTAAGGAATATTGTAAACTGAGTAGCTCATGGCCTGTGCTCCAACTAGAAGGAGTTACTGTCCATACCTAGATATTATCAACCACAGCACGACTCACATATAGACCCAATGATGGCATGTTTTATGATTGTTTTTGACAAGAAATCAGACACATGGAAATTGCTAGATTTTTTTTTTTTTTTAACTTATTGGGAACCAATTCATTTTTTAAGAACTATGCTAACCAACCACAAGCCATCAGTTAGTTTATCACACTGTGGTAGCTTTTGTGTTTCTGTGATGCTGGAAGCTATGCCACCAGTATTTTAATTCCAGCAGAACCAGCATGATGGGCGGGTTTCAATGTAGCTGAAACTTAGCTGTCCCAACTAAGACAGAGTAGAAAGAGTGATAGTTCACTTCTGAATGGATAGTCACTGAAAGCTTTGTGAATAGTGGCAGAACATTATCTGGTACAGTGCCAGATGACAAATCCCTCATGTAGGAAGCCACTCAGAATATGAATGGGGAGAATTGCCTCTCAAAGTAGAGTTCACTTATTGGCATGGATAGAGAAAAGCTTTGGGGAACCTTCATTTACTGATAATGAGAAGAAACAGCTGTAAACATCAACTAGTAATTGGAACCTGGTGTATGAAATGTGAACTAGAAAAATTAGAACTAATAAAAATGAAATGAAATGCATAAAGATCAATATCCTAGGCATCAGTGAGCTGATGTAATACAGACTGAAATCTTTCAGCAAACTGAATCAACGCTGGAAGCACTCCCTCATCTATGCCAAGACAATGGGAAGACCAAGAGACAATTGTTTGAACAGAACAAGGGAACATTGAATGGTTTAAAATTAGGAAAGGTATGCACCAAGTTGTGTTCTTTCATCCTACTTGTTTAATCTGTATGCGGAGCAAATACTTTAAGAAGTTGGATTATATGAAGAAGGATTTGGCATCAGAATTAGAGGAAGACTCATTAACAACCTACAATTTGCAGA